>NC_134828.1:45757880-45821332 GCF_004210375.1 Tachypleus tridentatus | reverse complement strand
GAGAGAAGAACCAGTTATTTGGTACTCAAATCTTAATGAACTAGTTATTAATAGTGAGAGAACACACAAATAAAGTACGATGGCGTATTAATGCTAACTGACGTGCAATTTGAAGCGGGAATTTTACACGTTCAAAAATCGTGAAGGTGATTACAAACATGATGTAAGAGGTATATCCAGTATTTTTTTTAGACCATATTTTCACTTATTAAACGATACTAATTCAACAGAAATAACATCTAAATCAGAAATTGCTCATCTTGTTTTTAAATTTCTTTCAGCCATAACCTTTTCGTTTGATATTTCACCCACCATGTGTATTGGTTAAAAAATAATTGCCTGTGCATGCGTAAGATTACATTATGTGACAAAATGTTTTACCTTTTCTTGTTCCTATGGGCCCAAAATGTTATTTCCTAATTACTTATGCTTAAAGTAAATGGAAAAGGCCTATTCTTCTCTTCAAACTTTGCTGACACGTGAAAGGGATTTATATTACAGTCGCAAATCTCGAAAAAAGTACTCATTTCTAAACATTTTTGCATAACTTTAGTATAAATACATGTAAATCTTGATTCATGTGTTGTTTTATTCAGACATTATGTAAGTGAAAATGTGCAAATTTGCCCGTTTCTACATGTGTATTGACAACAAAATTATTTATATTGCTCATGTATACGTAAGATTATGATGACAATAGTATCACTTAACTTACTTCACAATAAAAATTTTATATCAATGTGTGATGTTTTAGTAAACAACCAAGCTGGATGTTCATACAAAGAAAAAAGAAAATTAATGCTGCCATTAATTATCGTTTGTAAAGCATTTGCCATTAAAAATTCGATAACCAATATTTTATCAATCTTACTGTATGTTTGTGATATTTATTTCTATTCATTGGTTAGAACTACGGAATTCCTGATTTTTCTCTCACAAAGCTTGGTAGTTAACGAAGTAAACAAGATATTATCTGACAAATCAGCCTAAGGAATCTAAAGATTTGGTGAAAAATTTGTAAATGTAAATATATCTTACTGATACACTAAACTTTCAATCGGTTTAAAGTTTCCATACTGTAGTTTCAAACTGTTAATACCAATGCCGTTCGATTCTTTTATTTTTCGCCAGCTTAGCTCTTAACCCCGTTAGTACAGTGGTAAGTCTACGGATTTACAACGCTAAAATCAGAGGTTTTAATCCACTCGCGGAGTTCAGCAGATTGCCCGCCGTGGCTTTACTAACAGAAAACACACAAACATAACTTATTTCTACATTTATTTTTACGTATACAAATTAAATATTTTCATTCTAAACTTCGTTCTTACCATAAACGGATGTTTCTTTAATTGTATAAAGTTTTGATGGAGAGTACAGAGGATAGTGAAGCCTAATAATTATGTTTAATGTCACATTTGCTCATTTTTCTCAATTTGCTCATTACGGATTTTAGGTCAGTGGTGCGCGAAAATCGCGTTTTAGATTTCCTAAATGCTGGAACTCGTTAGTAGGTCTCATCTATAGCAATCAAAATATTTTTTCTTTATGCGTTGTAAAATATGTACAGGATGGGTAGAAAATGTTTACGTTGGCCAAGCAATGATATTACACGCCCGATGATTTAGTGTTTAAACTGGAATAAATGCGACTAAAGATTTTTTTTTTGATTAAAAGGAATTTTAATTAAAACTTCATTTGTTAAAACTTTTTCTTCTTTTGATTTTCATATACTTGTGGTTAAATATTTTCAAATGACTTGCAAATACGTTGTTTTTTACATTATTTTTGAATAGGTTTAAATCCAAGTCGAAAACTATGTGTTTAGTTTAAGTAGAGTCCATATTTACAAAGAAAAATAGAAACAAAAACTCAAAGCTTAAAAACGTGTAGAATAATCTACTGTACTATTTAATCATTCATTAAAAGACGTTACGATTATAGTCTTATAATCGAAATGATAAGCAACCAGTTTTGAACTGACAACAGATAAAGTCAGTTAACACTTAACACTAAATAACTATGCTCATGGAGTTATTGTTTTAATGAAAGTCTCCCGATGGGACAGCGGTAAGTCTATGGATTTATAACGCTGAGATCAGGAGTTCCATTGCCCTCGGTGGACACAGGAAATAGCCCGATGTGGTTTTGCTATAAAAAAAAAACTATTTGTGCTTGATCATTCGAAAAGCTTTTCAATACTTACCAATGATCTGGATACTTTTCTAATCATGGTATTCAGTTGGTTTAGTGAAATAATTCATATTACTCATTTCTTCACCTACAAAGTAAATAACTTCTCTCGAGATTTGTTTCTACTGATCGAACTATTGTTACTGCACCAAATAAGAATTTTAAAACATTCCCATCTACGTTAATTAAACTGCGTTTTTATCGATTTCGTTCACAAAACGATACGTTGTCTTATATATATAATTTAATTCAAATTATTATTGAACTGTGTTATCTTGATATGATAGTTTTTAACAACCTTCTAATACTAGCTGCGTTACGCTTAGTATTCTCAGAATATTTTATAATATTGTAAATTAAAAGTATCATCTTCAAATTATAATACATCGAACAAGATTTATTGATGTTTATTAATATAGATATAAAAGTGTTTCTTTATGTTGGTTTAACGTGTGTTTGCTCTTGTATTACAAGGAATTATTTGGTTTATCGTCTAGTGATGTTGGATTCTCTGTTTGGAATTTAAAACTTACGTGTTGTATATTTATTTGAGTTTCAGTGTTCAATTTAAAAATGTGAGATTCTATTTTTTTGTGTTACATGAAAGTTGTTTTGAGTTTTGTTTCTCCGACATAAAATACGTGGAAGTTGCCATAGTGTATTTTATAAGTGACAGTATTGTATTTGCTTTATTTTCAGAAAAATTTAGGTATTTTGTTTATTGTATTTGGGGTTATTGACTAGGTGAGTATCGCGTTGTTGATTGAGGTTTCTCTACATCACCGTTATTTCAAATCTCCTTCGTAATCGCTTTATAACCTACAAACGTCGAATTGTTTGTTTTTAGGAAAGGTATGGAACAGATCTTTCCAATGTAAATATTTAAATGCTCGAATCATTAAAAGATATTCAAATGAGAATATAAATTTTTCGAAACAAAGATATTTATTGTACTTGAGAGCATCGAAAAAATAATTTTGGTTCATCAGAACAATTCGGAAATAGACCTGCAACAAGCCATACGAACACAAATGTAAAGATAAAACCGCCTAAGTGTTCCAGGCTACAGTACGTAAAAAAAAAAAAAAAATCTCAGTATAGGAACGAGATAAACTGGTGAGCAATTAAATAGATATGCATGTTTTTGTACATAGACATACCATTCAAGTCACTGATGTAGTAACTATGGATTTCTATGTGATCAGAGACTAGATGGATTATGCAAAACCTGTATAGAGAAGTGGTGAGGCTCCAAAGTTATTTTGATATAATAAACTCAACTTCTGTATGCTGAAGAAAAATCTTATGAACTGTAAAGGCACAAATCATATCTACAAAGTGTTTTAATAACGTATTATGAATAAACAATATTTAAAATTTACAGCGACAGGTGTTATATTCCAATATTATTTATCTTGATAAATCCACAAAAAATGAAGTATTTGCTTTTATATTAACTTCAAATGAAAAATTTACTCGGAATGCATTTCTTGCAACTTCTGCATTATATGGATATTATTTGATATTTTGTTGTTTGTAAGACACAATCATATACTGATCATTTTACCAACATAATATTCTCAAAAGAACCTGTACTTTCATTACTGATATAAACATAAACAGTGACAACAGTTTTACGTTTATCTGTTAGAAATAAGAATTTTGCAAGGGAAACACCAACAGAAATCAAATGTACCTATAGATATAACGTAATATATAAAAAGATCGTGTGTAATTTAATAAATTTCCAAGTTTGTGTGATTAGTTTCATTAGTTAACTTAATTATGAAGAACATAAAGAAACAAAAGTCTACTGTTAAGAAACTCATTTGACACGTTTTATTTTTCTCACTAAAAGTAACATTAATGTTGTTATTTTACAGAGTGAGTCATAATTAATATTATAACTAGTGCGACGTGCTCATTGTGAAAACCTTAAAATTCCAACGGTGACACAAAACGTGCTAAAAACAGATTAACACTCTGAGGAAAACAACAGAAAACAATTGTTCTAACAACGTCTTTAGTATCAGAAAACGCATTTGTTGAACAATAAAAATTAACACTGGGTAAATAAATGCTCAGTCATCTACTTTTAGCGCTTTCAGATCCATGTTCACTCTGACAATGGATTCCAAACTTACTGCCTGCCGTGCCCTGGAGGGACTTACATGACATCTTTTGCTCCTGACGCCTGTGTAGCTTGTCCTGAAGACGAAATTACTGATGAAGAAGAAGCTGATAATAAAGATCTTTGTAAATGTAATGGAATAAAAGAGTTTTAAAGTTTCTTTTTATTGTTTCCTTAACATTTTAAAATGTTTATTTTTGTTGAAACAGATTGTTATAATAAGACACTTCTCCATAACTTTCATGGTTTTTAGTGCTTTAAAAAGCTTTGCTTTTACTGGGAAATCCTACTACTTGTTTTTAAAGATGGGCTCAAACATTTACGACAAATAGCACTGAATAGCTATCTTAAAACTGGTATATCATTTCAAACTTAGGAACGTTTAACACTGAAAGCCCTCGTTCAGGTATCCGCGAAATTGAAAAACAAACAAATATATTTAATAAAGATATTTAACTAAAACAGTATATGTCCCAAAACATAACTTAAATCTATGTTTAATATTTTATTTTGTGTACATAATGTCGTTTCTGTAATAAAATAAAGGGATTTGTCCAAATTCAAATCAAATGTTTTAATATAAGATTATAATTATATTGGATTATCAAAATGTTAGCACCGTCTCATAAGACCTGAATAACGTATGTTTGGAATGGAAATCCAGTAGGTTTATTGTTATATTGTCGAATAATGTAAATATGTTAAAAAACCTAGCTGGTTTCCGGTTATATAACTATATAGTTGTTATTAAATAACTATACTACTTGTCTGCTAGTAAGGAGCTCAAATAATATAATAGGCTTTATTTTTCTTTGCTAATTATCTGTTTAAACTGTAAAGAAATATATATATATACAGTTGGCAAATTGTTATCAATGTTGAATATAAAATATATTATAAATGTAAGAAATATCATGTTTATTTAATTAAAATTTTTAATATGTTAAATCAAGTTTATTTTTTTTAGGTTAAAGAATAACACACTTCCCTATTATTATTAAGTTACATTTGAAGTTTTCTTTCGGTTTTATCAAATCGATACAGTGCGTGAAACGGTTTTGAAAACAACTCTCTTAAGATCCAACTGAAGCGGTTCTCAAGGTTACGTTTCCCTGGGCTTCCAAACAGGCCTGGCATGGCCAAGCGCGTAAGGCGTGCGACTCGTAATCCGAGGGTCGCGGGTTCTCGCCCGCGTCGCGCTAAACATGCTCGCCCTCCCAGCCGTGGGGGTGTATAATGTGACGGTCAATCCCACATTATTTGGATAATGTGTTGGTAAAAGAGTAGCCCAAGAGTTGGCGGTGGGTGGTGATGACTAGCTGCCTTCCCTCTAGTCGTACACTGCTAAATTAGGGATGGCTAGCACCGATAGCCCTCGAGTAGCTTTGTGCGAAATTCCCAAACAAACAAACAAAATCCAAACCTACAGTTGTAAGATATCCTTAGTGGATGGAAGAGCTAACACTAATTTTGATTTGTCTTATTGCTTTGTGGTAAGTTACATGCTATATTCCAGTTATTGGTAATTAATGTATGTGAAATAGGGGTGAGAGAGCATCTGACATCAATACCCAATTATCTTTTAATTGAATAGTAGGGTTGAATATTTGAAAATGTCAAGTGTGTTCAGTGTCCCTTTGATAGTTAATTTGTGAAAACACTTATATGAACCTAGTAAAGCTGAATATGTTTAATTAATCTTACAAATGAGGTCAAAATAACTTTTTCAGTTATAGTTAACACTTCTTACCAAATTTCTGTACGGTGATTTGTCAAGTCTTTTTGTAGATCTATTTGCTTACGAAAAAACCAACAAAAAAGACAACTATTTACTGTTAATCTTTATTAGTATTGTTTATATAGAAAACTGAAAGACAAAAATCGCGTTTTTTATTTCTCATTTATTTTTTATTGATCTATTATTTTTATTCTATTATTTTTTAGCGTTCTTTGTTGCTTCTGCAATTTGAATGAAAAAGCCCGGGGAAAATGGAAAGCCCTGAAAAACCGCATCCTCGGGTCTTGTGGAGTTTTTGCCTATACAAAGCTGGAAGACCAGGAGCTTGTAACTGAAAAGATCACCCCTAGTGAATTAGATGTTTTAGAAGCTGTTTCAAGGATCCCTGAATGTGAGAAGGCCCCGACAAATAAGTTTAATAAAAGAGAAAATAATATGGTGTAAAAGGAAAATCAAACAGAACCAATCATCTTGCAGACAATAAATGAAAAGTACCCAATAGAAAGGAAAACAGAAAGAGCGGAAAACGTGAGCAAGCCTGCAAGCAAGGTCTGATAAAATTAAATCAAAGAAATGCGTTAGCATAATTGTGAATGATGACAAAACTGAAGAGACATTAAAATATGATTCACTGACAACGGCTCGTATAAAGAAAAAAAGTTCTTTTTTCTTTATAGTACTCAGTATTATACAGCATAAGTATATAACCATTGATAACGAAGATGTGCTCTTAATATTAAACTTTCACTTCATACAAGTTTATTTATACCTACATATATATATATATATATATATTGCACAGAGCAACTGAAATATAATGGGATTAATAGTACCCTGTTAATGTTAATGCAAAATTATTGTTATGAAATATTTACAACCATTCTCATATTTAATTTCTGTGAATATCTGACATCTTATTATCTGTATTTGGTTCAAAATTCAAATAATTTCTCATTTACCTTACGTTTCCGATTAATATTTAGTGGAATTGAGTTCACATTTTTAGAGTTAAAAACATTTCACTTTAATGTAATGTATACTATGTCAAACTGCGTAACCAATATCATATCGATGTTGTGTGCTTAAAATACGTGTTGTTTAGAGCCTGAGGCATCCACAACTACAGAAAAATATGGGTTCAGAGAATCCTTGATGATCAGAGTCATTTGAATACATGTAATTCTTCTTCCAAAAGAGACCTATACATGTTCGATACTATTGAGGTCTGATAAGTCTGTACCCTAGTTGAACTGATCAATCACCTCTTCTTCAATGTTATTAAGACAATTATCATCCATTCAGCTGAAGCCAGAACCAAACATTACAATATATAATAGTGTAAAAGGTAATTCCATTGTTATTATGTATAGCCTTAATGACATTTGGAAAACATTAAGGTCGGAGTGTCCATTCGTGATTTTTCATTTCCACACATACTTCCACTACTGATATTAAAGTGAGTTATTTTGTGTCTTACTATAACTATAATATACCTTTTGTTGTTAACATTGCCAAGCGTCTTGTGTTTGTTAACAGTGTGTTCACTGAAATGAAGTTCTCTTGTAACTACGAACATCTGATTCTGTTTTTAACAGTTATCACTTAATTGCGGCGAATCGTTAGATAACGGTAATCTACTTAAAATGTGGATTTAATATCCAGTTCTCATCTTTTGGACTTTACTAAGATTATTGAATATTTTAAAGTACTATAAACTGTGTGATTTACTACAGTGTTACAATTATGATAAGACAGTTTGAAAACTCTTCCTCTTTATAGTCATTTGTAGTTCAGTTTAATTAACTTTTCATGCTTAATTTATATAACAATAAAATGAGGAGAACAACTGATATTCATTTATAACAGTAGTTTTATCTTGTTTCAGCAAGTTAGTATTTGTGAACGTACAAAACATAAATGTAAAACATTATTTAAAGCTATTGTTTGCTGTATATTACCTTCCTCACAATTTGGGACAATGCTTGAGATATATTTCATAATTTCCAGAAAACGTTTATCGGATATCTGAAACCAATTTCATAATTTACAATTTTCACATAAACATTTATTTGGTTTTATTCATATTATAGTAAAATGATTGCTACATAAAGAATAAATTATATATTTTTAAAATGTTTATTAACTGATTGTTGTTGTTAAAACTTTCCTTTCGATTGATGAGTGTCGCCTCACTGATTATGATTTACATCTTTAGGCAGAAACTCCAGCTTCAAAACAAATAAAAGATGATGAATGTATCCAGAGGAAGGTGTCAAGCAACATCAGGCCTCCATCTACTAGGCTTGTCTACAATGCTGATAAAGTTATCACTGTAACACTTGGCAATAAACCAGAACATCACCAGAGACATGTTTTTATTGCTATTGAAAATACTGAAAACCGAAACAAATTTATTATTGGTAGAGCTCCGAAACCAACACCCATGGGTCAATTAAAACGTTGCCAAAACATAATCTTATTTTACAGGAAACTAAAAAGAATAATCAAATTAAACATCCCTCACAAGTTGTTTTTACAGGAGCTACGAAACTGAAACCAAAACCCGAAAATTATATAATCCATGAGCTGCACTCAAGCACATCATATTAAAAAGAATTACTTTACCTTATCTCATAAGTTACTATTTTTTACATTTTACTCACTGATATAAATAATAAATAAAACACACTCATGAAAAACAAAGAATATAATATTTGCCTGGGTCTTCTCTATTTTGGCTGTCAACTGTCATGAAACCTCAGCTCACTTTTCTATTTACTGAAGGTACTGATACAATCAATAATGTTTTTATGTAATTAAATAATACAACTAAGAACAGAGAACTGTCCTATAAATGTAATAATATTCTTTAAGAAATTAAGCTAAGCTCTCCTGTGTAATTAGTAATTCTCATTAGAAGAAATTTGAAACCAAATGATGAAATACAAAGCTGCGTAAAGAAAACAACAAACCAGATCGCTTGATAGATTGAAGCTTTAGTTTTGTATTGGGTATAAATGATATAGTGTAAAACACTAAAGATAACTATTAGCATTTGTGAAAGATGGAATTGCAGGAGGTTGGTCTGATTATCTAGTGAATGGTTTGTTGAAGAATAACAAATAGATCACTGTGTTAAGTTTTGTGTTAATTGAGCAAGAAACGTAGAGACGTAAAAGAAACAGACAAATACTGACATTTATTTATATAGATTCAATGATAGTGAACATTTTAAAATTCAATTAAAACCCAGTAAAGTATGGCTGAAAGCTCAATCGTCGAAAACAACAGGTCGTAATGAAACTCCTTTATAAATATAAGGTAATCCATAGAACATTGTGGCTGATATCTATTGGTATAATATTCAAATTGTTTTTATAAGTAAGAATGTCATCTTTTTTACTTTCAATGAATATCTTGGCAGTTTTTCATCACTTTTATTAACAGGGTTACTATACAGTTCCTCTGCCTTTACTTTTAACGAAAGTTAAATGTTTATAGGAATAAGATAGCTCACACACTTGTCTTGTTTGATATATTTGAATAAATAGTATATTTCTTTGTATGCTAAAAACTGCTTAATTTATCATGACTCACAACTCATGTTCGTACATTAATTTACTTGAAAACTAAGTCGATCACAGATATAAAACATTAAATGTGCAATCGTAACATCTTTTTTTAAAACTTCGATGTTCCAGAAGAAGACCTTTAATTGTAACTTAGTAACTGGGAAAAATTATCATCACCTTGTACAGATCCTGTTGAAACTGTAGAACAGAAAAAGGACATTTTATATTTGAACGTTTTCATGCCCTTCTTTCAGTCCGCAAACCCCACATAACTTTAAAAAATGCTGTCATGCAGTAATCTTAGGGTAACGTGTTATAGACTTGAAGGATGTGACATTTGATGTAAATTAGAAAACAGATATAGTTTTATTCTCATATGATTATTATGAGTGTCTAAAACGTCCAATATATTCTGTATAACCCTTAAACAGTGGGAATGTTGTACGTAACAGCATCAGTTGATGATGGCTGCTGTTTAAGAGATAAATTTGTAACAATCATAGATTGTTGTTCAATGTCAAACATATTCAGAACCATATACTTCACTGATAAACAGTTTAAGTTTCTCGATTTAATACATTAATATGCGTAGTTTTCCAGTCCAATATTGACCCACGATGAGATGTGATCTCCATCAAGTTCATATGTAAAATCTACGAGAAACTATCCTAGAGGTGGATCGTTAGTTCCACCTCACATATGAACGATACTACACCACACAATACAGACAGATCTAACTTTCCAATATGTTGCGCAATTTCAGTCAAGTGTGAGAAGTGGTGAGTCAGCTGTAAAGATGTTAGTCACTCTGAGGAAAATATTCATATTTGCCTTCCAGTGGGGAGAAATAACTCCATCATTGCTAAAGATAACATCTCTAATAATCTTGGCTGGATCACGCATTAATGTACAATATTTTTAACAAATGCTACAACATCAACTGGGTGGCATCCATGACAGTAACACTCACTAAACTTTTAGACATTGTTTTGTTCCGTACAAAATAATCTACCCTTTAATTAAGAAGTTGTTTTTCTGAACTATTCACGGTATATCAATTGTTAATCCCTTTTGATTCCCCAATAAAATCAAGCCACCGTATACTGACTGACCTTATGTGTCATATCCACGGTTGAGGATCAGAGCGATTTGTAATGAAGGACTAGAGTTACTCGTTTATATAACCGTACACGTGAAAACAATGTTGTTGTAAATAAGAGGGAATTATCGTACGTTGATAAACATCTTGTCCTTGAATTAGATAAAGTACTATCGGAATGTGTTGTTATCAGAACGATATATGTGAATAAAAGAAAAAAAATTTAGTTATCGGTTGGTTATGTACATATGTTTTAAACCTGTATAAAAATTCAGTGATAAAATATCTTAAAATTTGAGGTTCAATATCAAAATATTTTCTGTACATCTGTTTCTAGAAAACAAGGATGTAACTTTCCTCCCGTTACTATCGATGCCATTCCAGGAATTTCTTGGCTGACATGGTGCCTTATGAATAAAGTCTGATGTTTGGTATGAGTCTCTGGCAGTTATCTATGGTTCTTCTGTGTAACAAATATGGGAAATATTCCTTCTATAATTTTAGTAGGCCAAAGGTTTTTGAGAACACAGCTAAAGCTACAGGAATAAAACTGAGGTTGTTAATGATCCCAACTTGAGGTATTTTATCTCCACTGAATAAGATATTTGGCTTCGTGTAGTTTTGTGCTTAACGTCAAACAAACAAGCTTTATATCCTTCAAACTGTTTTTCCTTACCGTCAAATTCATGGACCACTTAGTAATAAATCTGCCTTTATTTGTATTAACGTATTATTAGCTATTTTTATATTTAATATTAGTTCTATTTGAACATATTGTTAGCGATACTACAGATGTTCAAAACTTGAAACAACTGAAAATTCACCCTTATAGCCTTTTTCCTCGCATAGCTTGAACGTTCAATGTGTCGGACTCTTTCTCGTGGTTAGTGTGTCGACTTGACTCTTTCTCCTGTTTAATGTGTCGACTGGACTCTTTCTCCTGTTCAGTGTCGACTTGACTCTTTCTCCTGTTCAATGTGTCGACTGGACTCTTTCTCCTGTTCAGTGTCGACTTGACTCTTTCTCCTGTTCAATGTGTCGACTGGACTCTTTCTCCTGTTCAGTGTCGACTGGACTCTTTCTCCTGTTCAATGTGTCGACTGCACTCTTTCTCCTGTTCACTGTATCGACCAGACTCTTTCTCCTGTTCAGTGTCGACTGGACTCTTTCTCGTATCCAGTGTGTCGACTGGACTCTTTCTCCTGTTCAATGTGTCGACTGGACTCTTTCTGCTGGAGACATTGTATCGTCATTTTAATTTCGTTGTCATAGTTTTCAGGGTGAAGCTTCAGTTGTGCTTGGTTTTCGTCATTAAGTTTTACGTATTATGCACGAGAATTCGTCATTTTATGTATAAGAGGAACGAATACGGTGACACCAAAGAGTGACTGATAGATGAAGAAAGAATACGCCGGAGAATTTTTTTTTTAAATCTTAATACAACGCCTCATTGAAATAAGCATTGCAATATGAAATACGTGGTCCGGATATTATTAACTGGTTTTAATGTGCACTGCTTAACTGATGGCAGAGGAAATGAAAGTATTCAACTAAGCCTATTTCCGTTAAACCATTAAAGCAACTGAATAGAAAATTTGATAAAAAATCACGTTTATTTTACTTTCCTGTATTTGTCTTTCTATCTTTGTTAACTCGGCACATAGCGCCCCAGTCTCACGTTCTGACGGCCCTAAGTTCGAACCTTACCGGAAGCACATTTTCTTTTTGCACTTCCTCTCACAAGTGTCTTAACAGTAAATCTGCAAGGAAACGACGCTAAAAATCGTGTTTGAATACCTCTGTATGGCAGATAGACCGTCTTGAAAGTTTGCACCCAGTCGACTTGAGCTCAAACATCTTCAGATATTTTTTCATTCAACCATTGCATCTGCTACTTGTCTATTTATTTATGGTTGTGTACACAATATAAAACTTTCCATATACCAACTCTCTATTGTCAGTTTTTTATCAGTTTCTATTTAAAATGCTCGCCAGTTCCTGAGTTAAGATACATAGTATTATTCCAATAAATTCTGCTCTTTTCATTTACATATGTTAGCCTACTAATCAATGATGGAACAACTTTAAAACCCGTTAAATGTATTAAACAATAACAGCGCGTGTAACATTCCAAAAAATATGATGGATTCAAAATTTCACTTGTTAGAATTGATAAATAATGTGAAGGAGAACTAACGTTCTGGGGATTACGTTGGATCCACAATTTCATTTTTGAGGATTCTATAAAGTGTTAAAGAAATCTTAGATCGTAACAAATATGTATGGAATATTAGAGTTCTCTTGTTCAAATGTATATTTTGGATCAATATATACTTGTAGATAATTTTCTAGACTCGTGTTAAAGTGAGAGTTCACATGTACGACTTACATATGACTACATTAAACCGCTCACATGAAGTTTGAAAATTACTTGTTCATTTAACAACAGCAGAGGTAGTTTTTTAAACAATTTACACAAACTATGATGTGAGACAGGTCTTTAAACAATTTACATAAAGTATGATGTGAGACAGGTCTTTAAACAATTTACATAAAGTATGATGTAAGACAGGTCTTTAAACAATTTACCCAAACTATGATGTGAGGCAGGTCTTTGAAACATTTACCCAAACTATGATGTGATACATATCATTAAACATGTATACAAACCATGATATTAGAAAGATCTTTAAACAATTACACAAACTATGATGTGATACATATCTCTAAACAATTACACAAACCATGATTTGAGACAGATCTTTAAACAATTACACAAACTATGATGTGATACATATCTCTAAACAATTACACAAACCATGATTTGAGACAGATCTATAAACATGTACATAAATCTTGCTCTGATGTACCACACCTAAACAAGAAAATATACTTATTGTGTAGCTCAATTGAAACAGAGGGATATTTTAATATATCGGTAATTATTTTCCATGAACCAAGATCTCGTTATATCTCTTTATATGACTCATGCATAGTGTTTCATAAGGAAAGTTACTTTGTGTAAATCAACAAACATAACATATTTCCGGATAAAATTATCTCAAATTCATCGGCCACTTACTAATAAATTTCATATCTTCCTTTATTTGTATCAAAATATTATTTTGATACAAAAAACCCCACTGATTTCTCCAAGCCCCTTCCCTTGGCCGTGTTTCGCTAGATAGTAGATAGGGACAGTGGGAATCTCGTTAATCCATTCATGCGCGTCACTAATTAGATGAGATATTGTTACATATGTGTAACATCTCTAAACTGAAAAAAATACCAATGATTTGGTTCTATAAACATAAAATTTACAGCCTTCATACTTAATTTTCCACGCCAATAATTATCTGAAAAACGTTGTTTTATTGGTTTCTTCAAGATTTTGAAATAATATCTGTTTTGATAAAATCTGAGATGATTGGGTTTGAGTTTTATATATAATTTGTAACTGTTATAACAGCCTACCGATTTGAAAACTCAGCTGAAATCTACAGATATTGACCTTTTGTAGAAATGTTAGAGTAATATACAACATAATAGGTGGAGCAATGATGATCATTTAATTATGCAAATCCTTTATCATAATTCGGGCAATTGAAACTTAAGCCAAGGTAACCTTTCAACGTACTTTTGATCGTGCCTATGAGAAGAACAAATAACAGAAAAACGGCCAGACTGATCATCATTAGAACGAGAACACTTGACCCTTGATATATACCTTGAGAAATGTGTATTATAAAATAATCAGCAAACATGTAAAGAGAATTTAATTACATGAAAAGACTTTTCCCTTCTTCATTCTACAAAATCACATAACTTGTTTTTGTCTCTTTCTTTAACTAGTAAGTTTCCTTATATGTTAATAGTTGAGGGTGAATGTAGTGAAATCTAAACTGTAAACTAGCTTGTCTCTCTGGCTTCCCATTTCACTAGAACTAGTGAACAGTGAGTTTAATTCCTACACAAAAATAACAAATATATATATTAATTCAAGCTTTATAAAATATAAAAATATTAATAAAGGGTAAATATGCTTACAAAGTCAAAATCACTTTTTGTATTCCATTGCAGAAGTAGATAATGTTTGTTACATAACCTTCCTAAACATTGCAAAATCAATTGACCAATATGTGTAACATGCTGACTTTATATACGTAGACTTGACCTTCAATCTCTAGTTATATATTTATACCATATAAATCTGAAAACATTAAATATATTAAAAGATACTTTTATATATGGTCGTCTAGAAACAGGTAAATACAACTGTACTACGTTACTTGGCTTAACGATAAAACAAAGGGCTAATAACGCTACAAATCGGGTTTCATTACTTTCGGTGATAAGAGTACAGATATCTTTTTATGTAGTTTTCTGCTCAGCAACACAACAGTTTAATACATTACGGCAAGTGATACATTTTAAAGATTATTTACGAATATTAAACTTTGATATTTGAGATAACCTCATGAGATTTAGTGGAGTATTTTGTTGGTTTGTAGTTAAACACAAGGCTACAGAATGCTGTGTCGATTAACCTAAGTGTTACAAGTCCGAAAACATATGCTGAGTTGCTGGGTGGCTTATTAGAGTTGAAGAAACAGTGAAAGGAAATCAAGTAAAAAATAAAATAAAAAATAGACAAACGAGACAGAAAATTAAAATATTATATAAAAAAGTAAAATAGAAATAGTAAATTATATTAATGAGCAAGAAAACCCAAATATCAGGAAGAAAATAGTGTTTTAAAATGTAACTTGTTTTATACCAATTTTGTTTTAAAAGTGTAATAGTAATCATTCTTTGCCAGCTTTCGGGATGCGAACACGACAGAAAGTATTAATTCACTATCTTATTGTTCACAATAATTGATAACATATTAACTATCGATAATAAGTTGTTAAGCACAGTTGAATATAAAATACGCTATGCTGTAGATACAACATTTCAGACAATGACATTTTTCTCGTATCTCAAGCTGAATATTAAATTCGTAAATTAAACAGTTCCAAACATAAGGTTGAATGTAAAATAACAAATATCCATGTATAACAACGTTTACAAACAACTGAAACCATATGTTTGTGAATTAGTTATACACGTGTATATACATTAGAAATATACGAAGGTCAAATAAATTACTTTTTTGAGACAAATCATATCAACAAACTTGGTATGCAATGTGGAATACTGATTTACGCACAATTACCGACATTATTCAAATATTTAAATTATTTTATGTTACTTTATTGATGATTGAAGACGACTTAACCACCTTCCGTTAGCGTTGTATACAAATCACGGTTATAGGAGGTCGTACTACATTTATTTGATTAGCCAGCATAATTTCTGCTGATGAGCCTTCAACTGACGAAACTGCAACCAACAGCAGTGGGTACGGTCAATCAAGTGAAGTATTATGTCTCAACGTTGTAGATTCTTTCAATTTTACCTTTTGTAGAAGCATCGATATGTATATAGTATAATGGATTTATCGCTGTATATTTATTTGAATACCTACGTTTGTTTCTGTATAGTTTTCTTTTTTCCATGTGACGTATATCGTTGATTACCAATTGTGCAAGTCCCGCTTTTTGAAATTTGTAACGAATGTTTGAAAGTGAAAAGCAACTATATTTATTTGACAAAAGCGCGCGAGAACAATGTCAAAATAACTAGAAACTTTCGTGATTCTTACACAAAGCCGAGAAACAGAAAACAGTCAGTGAGTTATAGGCCTAGGAAGCTATAACTGTAAGTTACGGCTATTAATCGGAAACTAGAGAATTGGACCAGAAGCGTTTATTGATTTTGAACATTACCAATCGTTCAACTTCAGAGAATAACTTCGGACGTTAATATTCTTACTGTGATATTTTCATCGATAAAGTTAACTGGTCAGGGCGTTAGAGCAAGCGAGGTGTAACAATAGGAACTTGGAATTAATTTGTTCGACGTGGAGTTGGATCATCCATCACATATTTAGTTCTAGACTGGATATCAAACTCAATATTGCCTGTAAGTTTGTAAAATTGTTGTACACAAACCATCATTTGTAATAACAATTAGTAATGCCCGTTATTATGAATAAAATTGTTGTTATGCTTTTGTATTAAAATCTATGTAAACAAAAGAGAAATTGTGTGCCTCCAGGGGCGTAGCCAGAAATGGCAATTAGGCGATATTTTTAGTGCTTGATGCGCCGCAGGCGCGAAGTCATGTTAGGGGGGTCCGTGGGCATGCCTCCCCCGGGAAATTTTTAAATAAAAACATAAAAGAAAAGTCTGAATTATGCATTCTGAGACCACCTTTTTGGCAAATTTCAGAATGGCACACTGAGGTGTTTGTCTTATTTTTTAATAATAAATAAATATATAGGCCTATATATATAATATATAACTTAAACTTATCAGGCCCAGCAAAGTAGGCCTACAGTCTTGTCATCAACATATAAAATGTAGAGTCACCCAGGAGAGTGCAAAATATACGTATAGTGTCTATAATCTGTATTCAAATATCATGGACAGTGTATGTTCAGATTCCCTGGATTTCAAGAATTAACTTCACAAATAAACAGTGGGTGGCACCGTGGCAGGCTGGCAGCACCATGGCACTAACCTAGTACCATTGGCGCCATCTATAGTGAATGATTCACTATAGATAGCGCCAATGGTACTGTGAATGTGACGTTGACAAACAGAAGTTGCGATAAACAATCATTCACTATGTCAAGCCTGAAAAAGCAAAAGACACTGCATGGGTTATTTAAACCCATTCATGAGGCTGAACCTGATCAATCTGCTGCAGCTAATCAGGTTGAATCTGAATTGTCAGAGTCATCACCGTGGCCTTCTACCAGTGCTGCCACTACCACCTCAGGTCCAGTCTGGGACATTGGAAATTAGATTTCTGATTATTTCAGCATTGGTAAACAGGTAAGTCGACTCCTCGTTTTATTAATTTTGTATTAAAAATCATGCAAACACTCTGCATCGTTGGCTTTCACAGTGGAGATGGAAACTCTACAGCCAACGTGCAAAAGGTGCTTTCTGAAGGTACTGATGTCTTTTTGCTCCTGATGGTGCTGGTGTTGGAAGCCAGAAATTGGGACAACTAGTGAAATTTCCATACACAAACTGGAAGAAGGCTGTTTAAGACTTCGAGGCATGTGAATTGAAACAGTACCATCAAGACAGCAAAGAAAAAGCTAACAATTTTCTACAGGTCGTAAACAAAGTTCAACTGTGCACTTGCAGCTTAATGCAACTTACAAGCAAGAAATTGAACAGAACCGGGAATATATAATGCCTATTAGTATTGCTGTGTGGGAGACAGGGTTTAGCTTTGAGGGGAAAATATGATTCTGGTCCAATGTTTGTTGGTGAAACTGATGAGGAGCCCATCAATAATAATGGGAATTTTCGGGCAATTTTGCCCTACAAGGCAAAGGATGATGTCAAACTTTCAGCAAGCTTTAGAAGTACAAAGAGGAATGCTACGTACCTGAGTCCTCAAACTCAAAATGAAATCATCAATGCCTGTAATACTCATGTTATTGATGCTTTTGTCAACAGGATTAATGCTCCAAAGTGTTTCTCAATATTAGCTGATGAAACAACAGATATTTCAGGCATTGAACAATTTTCGCTGTGTGTTAGATATTTGCATGCCAATGACAACTTTGTTGCAATGAGAGGCAGAAACTTGGCTGATGTTATTATAACCGATTTGACAAAATATGGTACTGACATGGCTTACCTGCGAGGACAAGGGTACAACGGTGCTACCTCTATGAGTGGAAATTCAATGGTGTCGAGAGACACATAACTAATAATTCTAACTTGCACCCTATGTACACTGCAGTGTCCATTCCCTAAACTTGGCAATTTCTGATGCTTGTAAAGAGGTTCCTGTTCGAAATTGCAAGGAGTAATTTCCAGCATTGAAAACTTTCTCAATACACCCAAACGAAAGCACGTTTTGGCCTTTTCGGTGTAGAATAAAGCACTTGAATCGAAAAAAGTTTGAAAGGTCTCTATCTCTCCCGATGGGGCGAGAGGCATGATTCATTCATTATCTTTCTAGAATTAATCCATGCAGTTGAAAATGTCTTTGAGACAATATCAGGTTGGCAAGACAGAGTTTCTGCCACGCAAGCAAATCAATTGTTGTGTTCTATAACACAGCCAGAATTCATCATCACTCTACTTACTATTGTTAAATTGTTTTCCTTTAGTTTACCTCTGTGCAACTTACTGCAGCAACAGAACATTGATTTAGGTGCTGCGATGCATCACGCAGAAATAGTTGAAGATTTAATCCGTTCACTCAGAAATAATACTGTGAATGAATTTAACAACATTTTCTGTGAGGCTCAAACTGTGTGTAGTGAGCTTCAAATTGACATCATAATGCCAAGGCAGGCTGAAAGACAGATGTACCGTGCTAACCCACAAACCACTAGCCCTGAGGAGTACTTTCGTATTATTGTATTTGTACCATTTGTTGATCACTTTCTTGATCACTGTCCAGTCACAAAACTCTCCTTACAAACTTCATGTGTCTACTACTTTCACGATCTCCTACAGAACGGTCAGAACCTATAGCACAACAATGTGACCAAATTAAAGAATTGGTCAATATATACAAGGCTGTCATTGACAGCACTTTACTAGCTGCAGTAAGTGAACATAGGGTTTGGTACAAATCATTTGCGAACAACAGACCAAAAATTGTCATAGATGCATGTGCAATGTGCAATGCAGAAATGTTCCCAATCATTTCTAGACTGTTGAAAGTATTTGCCACGCTGCCTGTGTCAACGAGCTCAGTGGAGCGTTCGTTTTCAACTCTCAGAAGACTCAAAACGTATTTGAGAAATACCACCACTGAAGATCGATTGAATGGCCTGGCCTCATTATACATTCACCGTGATATTGAAGTTGAACCAAACTGTGTTGTAGATGTCCTGGCAAGAACGATCAGGCGTTTGAGCCTTTCATAGATATTCGATTGTTTTTCTATAGTTCTCTCAAAACTTTCTGTATTAAAAGTGTTCAATAAGAAATTTGCATTTGACCATTTGTTGTGTGTGAAATTATCTGCCATGAAATCACGGATATGTATGAAACTTCACAGGTGCGAGCACGTTTGGTGGGAAAAAGATTCGAACCAGCTGCTCGCAAACTGTGAGTCTAGCGCCTTAATCACGTGATAATGCGTGGCCTAGACATCGAAAGAGTAAAAACCACATTGATCATACAACTACGACATTAATCTAATTTTTTTTGAGAGTATATTACTTTTTCTGAGAACAGTTTACAAGTTCTTCCTTTCGTCATTACGTGTTCTACGAAACTCCAATCTTATTAAGGTATTGCACTGACGTTAAAAAATTATGTGGTCTTAAGATTACTCTGCTATTTTTGAATGTGAGAAGGAGTTTGGTTTTGTTAGTATATTAGTCTACACGGTCTTCATAGGAATAAACATATATACATGCCGTGAACAAAGAGAAATTCAAATGTGTTTAGTCAGAAGTAATCTTGTGTGTATGACATGGGGTTAAAACTAATCTGGAGCTAACACATAATTTGTGAGTTATAAAAAGTCTTTACCAATCACCTATTTCTCTGTATCTTTTTTTAACCTTTTGATCTTTAAATACACCTAGTTTTTATCCGTCCACAACTTGTTAGCATCTTCCTGGCTATGAATGCACACACACATATCAAATTTTAAACTTTAAGTAAAAAATAATTATAAATCTGTAAGAACAGTTTTACTCAGATATACTTTATAATTTTGTAACACTTAGTGAGTGTAAGTCACAAAGAAGTGAGAAACCAATCCAGACTTTCATGTTTGTTAACATGTAAATGTGATGAGTTTCTCCAGTAGACAATTTGCCTATTGTTTTTTAACCCCTGATGCCAAAGCCTATGGATGTGTTTGTTAAAAGTGGACAATTTACCTGTTACTTTTTAACTCCAAATCCAAAAGCCTATGGTTGTATTTGTTAACAACTTTTTTATTACTTAACATACAAACTACTTATGTCTTGTTTATCGTACTGTTTTCTTAGTGGTTCACTTACTACAGATTTTTTATCTTACTATTTTATGATACTGCAGAATTCTATCTGAAGAAAAACAATGAAGATCGACTTTGAAAGTAGCTGTAGACAATGTTTGAATGTGACTGGACAGAGAGCATTATGTATTACTTGTTTTACATTGTGAACCGTAGTGTCTATCCATCCGTTCATCTGTCTCCTGTTTATGACGGTCACTTCTCCTATTGAGTGTGAAAAGCTACGGATGAAGGCAAAGATTAACATTAACTTTTTAAATAACAGTAGAACAGGTATGAATAATGTTGACAACAAACAGGATATTCTACACTAACTTGTTAGGAATTAATAACACTATCATTCATATATCAACATGTGACGTAACGGTATGTTATTGAGTGGCTCTTAGTAGAACACTTTCTATACAAACATCAAACATAGAAAACCAAAAACTCTTTAATACACTTACTTCACTTACATTTTTATTCTAGCTTATAGTTATTCTTACTTGCATTATCTGGATTTAGAGACTTTGGAATATTTGTGGCATGTTTGGAAAACTGACCAATTGAGTTTAGTTCAGCTGCTCAGCACACAGTTATCCTGCCTATTCCTGATCCTTCACTGTATACCTCCTTACCTTTTGTCTCACCAGAACACTAAAAATATGAGTTTTCAGTTACCAGAAGTCCCACCAGAGAGCCCCAAACATGAGTTATAAGTAACCAGAAGTCTCACGAAAACGTAACAAATATGAGATTTCACTGCCCACAAGTCACACCAGAACACTACAAACAGGAGCTTTCAGTAACCAAAAGTCCCACCAGAGAACACGAAACATGAGTTACCAGTAACAAGAAGTCACACCAGAACACTACAAACAGGGCTTTCAGTAACCAAAGTCCCACCAGAGAACACAGAAACATGAGTTACCAGTAACAAGAAGTCTCACCAGAACACTACAAACAGGAGCTTTCAGTAACCAAAAGTCCCACCAGAGAACACGAAACATGAGTTACCAGTAACAAGAAGTCACACCAGAACACTACAAACAGGAGCTTTCAGTAACCAAAAGTCCCACCAGAGAACACGAAACATGAGTTACCAGTAACAAGAAGTCTCACCAGAACACTACAAACAGGAGCTTTCAGTAACCAAAAGTCCCACCAGAGAACACGAAACATGAGTTATAAGAAACAAGAATTCTCACCAGAACTCTTCAAACATGAGTTACCAGTAACAAGAAGTCTCACCAGAACACTACAAACATGAGTTTTCAGCAAAGGAATGTCTCAGCAGCATACTAAACAGTGATAAAACTTTCAGTGAAATTGAAGACCAAGAGTGTTGAAAGAGTCAGTAAAAGTGAAGACCAACAGTATTGAAACAGTCAGCCTGGTTGTCTTCTTTACTGATACGTCTGCATGACGTACATACCTGATTGACTACCGATACCTTTGAACAACATACATGCCTGGTTACTAATTTACCTATACACCTGAACAATGTACATTCCTGGTTGACTACTTTACTGATATCTCTGAACAACATACAACTTTAAATAAATATAATAATTATAAATATGTACAAACAGTTTTACTTAGATATACTTTAGACTTTTTTTTTGCAAGATTTATTCAGTGTAAGTCACAAAGAAGTGAGAAACCAATCCAGACTTTTATGTTTGTTCATGTGAAGTTTGATGAAATTACCCAGTATACAATGTACCGCTTGTTTTTAACTCCTAGTCCCAAATCCTATTATTGTATTTGTTAAATAATTCTCATTTCTTGACATACTAAATACTCAAGCATCATTTTTCGTACAATTGTCTTAGTGGTTTAGTTTCTACAGATGTTTTACCTTACCCTTCTATGATATTACAGAATTCGACCTCAACACCAAGCAGTGAAAGCCAGCTTTGAAAGCAGCTGCAGAGAATATGTGAATATGATTGGACAGAGAACATTATTTACTACTTGCTTTATTTACATCGTGAGCAGTGGTGTCTGTCCATCCGTTTATCTCTGTCTCCTGTTTATGGTGTTCTTTTCTCCCGCTGAGTTTGAAAGAAGTTGACGAAGTCAAAGTTCAACATTAACGTTTTAAATAACGAAAGAACAGGTACGAATAATGTTGACAACAAACAGAATATTCTACACTAACTTGTTAGGAATAATAACACTGTGACGCGTTACAGTCTTGAAATAGACTGAATGAATGCTGTTATCGCTGCTTTCAAAACTGCACAGTGACTTTCCGAACACCCTGTATAATCTCACAAAAAGCAGATTACAATTGTAGTGTGTTATAAAATAGAAGGAAAGATAGTTTCACTTGATAACGAACCAGTAGACAGTAGAGATCAAATTTTAACAGCAACTGAAGGGCGGTCTTTAACAGGATAATCACAACAAACAGAATATTCTACACTAACTTGTTAGGAATAATAACACTGTCATTCACATTCTAAAATGTGACGTAACGGTATGTCATTGTTGAGTGGTTTTTAACAGAACATTTCCTACGCAAACTTGGAAAATAAAACAGAAAACTAACACCCTTTTGACACACTTATTCTAGAATATCACAAAATATCACAATTTGTTTTTATCACTCGTATTAACTTGTGTATCCTTTTAACTTTAAATGTTTGTTACTTACTGGCATTTATTTGTGTACTTTAACATAATCATAAAACATTTTGTGGTTTTCTCTAGATTTATATGTCATATAATGCAAACATATAATATGTATAAAAGGTTAAAGCTGTATTTACAGAATAAATCTATAGACGACATGTAAGACTTGTCACATTTCAAACTTTTTGCTCTGAGATATACACTAACAGTTATACACATAATCACGACAAACAACCCTTTATTCATACTCTAGGTACAATTTGTTAAACAAGTTTAAAGGATAAATTGTTTTTTATAACTCAACTTTAAATATCTGTCTTTTCCAACTGCTATCCCTCACTTATCTGTTTTATATTTCTGTCTTCATTTTCCTTCTCTTTCGCTTACGTCATATATTTACAACAATTGATTGACAGGTATTGCTTCATTTCTAACCAATACAAACTGAGAAAGACAATAATAAAATGGAACCATAATGTTATTGAATATTTGCGTACAGTATTAAGGAGACAAGATATTAAAGTAGAAACCGAACTGTGCGAAGAAAATGCAAAATGCTTTAGTCGAAAGTTTCTGTTTCTCACCTTACATTTCATGGGTACTTCCGCCAGTACAATGTGCAGGTATAAAGTTTTGTATAAATATTTGAAATGTGTATTCACATAAGATCATTCTATAAATTTGAATCAAATTATTGAAATGAAAAACATGAAACAATTTTAAGAATAAATAATTCTTTGCATTTTAAAATATTCAAATTATTACATAAAAGTATACGAGTAATTTAAAACAATATTTTTTTTTTCTTATTTCTTTGGAGAATTTAATCTTTCCTTGTTACTTGACGTGTCCATAATTGTAACATTGGTTTCAATATAGCTACAAAATACATTTGACAAATTGTCACATATCTAAAGTAAAACAAAACAAAACAAGAAGTTTGACAGTCGACGAGAATGTAGGTTAAACATTATTTATGATGATGACTTCATTTGATGGAAGTTTCTGGTTACTAAGAAGATGAACAAATATGTAATTATAAAACACTGTACGACGTTACCAAAACTGTTTTGTTTTTCACAGATTTTGTCTAAACGATAACATCGTTGTTTCGTTTTACCAGAATCTTCATTATAATTCAATAAACGTCACAAAAATGTGAAGTATTAAATATATTTATATACTATCTTGATATAATATACGTAATAATGATGAAATCTGAAAACAGAAATAGCCAAAAATGTGTTCGTTGTCAAGTCACAGGGTAGCTTTGGTTTGTTTCGAATTTTACGCAAAGCTACAAGAGGACTATCTGCGCTAGCCATCCCTAATTTAGCAGTGTAAGACTAGAAAAAAGGCAGCTAGTCATCACCACCCACCGCCAACTCTTCGACTACTCTTTTACCAACGAATAGTGAGATTGACCGTCACATATAACGTCCGCACGACTGAAAGGGCTAGCATGTTTGGTGTGATGGGTATTCGAACCCACGATCTTCAGATTAAGAGTCGAGTGCCTTAACCACCTGGCCATGCTGGGCTCACGCGGGAGTTTCAAATTTATATAAAATTTAGAGATTTATAGAAATATCTGAGACAAAACAGAAACTACGATAACACACAGCACAATATTTATTAGAAATACAGGGTGTTCGGAAAGTCACTGTGCACTTATATATTTATTAACAGATATGTTTCAATATAGAATACAGGAGGTAAATATGATTGAGAATTATAAACAATGTTGAAAATGACCCCCGTTGGCATCAATACAGGCTTGGATCCTTCTTATTTTGTTTCTAAACACCGCTATCAGTTGCTGGCTTGAAATAGACTGAATGAATGCTGTTATCGCTGCTTTCAAAACTGCACAGTGACTTTCCTAACACCCTGTGTAATCTCACAAAAAAAGTAGATTACAATTGTAGTGTGTTATAAAATAGAAGGAAAGATAGTTTCACTTGATAACGAACCAGTAGACACTAGAGATCAAACTTTAACAGAAACTGAAGGGCGGTCTTTTACAGGATAATTACAATGTGGTTGGTACAGAGAAATAGCAAGCTTTTCGTGGAACTGTTGACAGTTTAATCCACACTGAAATACAAGGATGAAGGTAATATTGACAACAGTAAGATACACATTTAGTACGAAGTAATCCAAATGGGTGTATAGCCACTACAAAACTACCACTGACAACAGTTGACAGGATGAAATGTTTTAAGTGAACATTGAAACACACAACGAGATGACCAAAGTTAGAAACGTGTACTTTTAGCAGGTGCATTCTATATCGAATTATCTAGTAAGGATGAAAGACATTTTGTTTGATGGGATAGAGAAAAATGGATCAATGGAATATTCACAACAATGGTTTGGATTTCACAATTAACATGTTTTACGCTGAATAGGCTTATATAAAAACTGAGAAAGTTAATTAAAAGGCTTAGCATAACTGTGGAGAGTAATACGGGACATTTGTAACGATAATCCACAATTACATATTGACAAACGGTAGAGCAGCATGAGAATACGGTGTAATGTTTCATGTGATGAGAAGGTCTCACATCAAAATGATAATTACGCCCCTCGACATGTTGACAAAACGTTAAAATCCCTTCACTATAGATCTCTTTTTAGTAGGATGGTCAAATTCCTGAACTCTTTATGGTTCTTATTCTGTTAAAGATCTCAATGCCGTAAGATTAACCAGATAGTAAAACTTGTGTCTATAAAGATAGTAACGAAGATGGTACACTACATGGAAATTTCTAAAAACGCTTTATCAAAAGTGTAGCATCTTTTTTACACAGTTATTTTATGACTTCCTTATATAGAAAAAAAGATTTGCCTTTCTCTCCTATTACACTATTTTTCTAGTGATGGTGAGCTTTTGGTAAGATAACACTGGTATTGTCGCAAAACTTTCTTTTGGAATACTTAAATGTCTTTTTTCTCTCAATCATATCTTAATCATTAGGATAAAATATTATGGTATGGTAATCTATACTTTAACATACTCCATTGATAATTAGAGAGTTAAACAGCAGTATCAAATCATATGGCATGGTAGTCTATACTCTAACATACTCCATTAATAATTAGAGAGTTAAACAGTAGGATAAAATCATATAGTATTGTAATCCATACTCTAACATACTCCATTAATAATTAGATAATTAAACAGTAGGATCAAATCATATAGTATTGTAATCTATACTCTAACATATATTTAGATAATTAAACAGTAGGATCAAATCATATGGCATGGTAGTCCATACTCTAACATACTCCATTAGTAGTTAGAGAGTTAAACGGCAGTATCAAATCATATGGCATGGTAATCTATACTCTTACATACTCCATTAATAGGTAGAGAGTTAGACAGTAGGATAAAATCATATGGTATGGTAATCTATACTCTTACATTCTCCATTAATAATTAGAGAGTTAAACAGTGGGATCAAAATCATATGGTATGGTTATCTATACTCTAACACACTCCATTAACAATTAGAGAGTTGGTGCAACAATTTATGAAACAAGTTTTAAAGTAGCAAATTCTCACAGGTGAGTACCTGTTCCATATATTGTCTTCTTTGTTCTTCTCTTTGCCTTCTACAACCTCTGCATATTCAAGATTGAAAATTAAGCGATAATATATCAAGTATTTGATGCTGGATACAAAAATCAGCAAGCCATATGACAAACAGCCGATACAAAATTGCGATAGAATGGTATATATGAAACTATAATTTGTCATTGTTTGGTAATACGTAGTAGTGTGATGCTGAACTAAATCTGATTCCTTTTGAGAACAATAAGTAATAGTTCTTTCGAATGTAAATTATTAATACGTTAAAATGATAGACTGGGGACTTACAATTTCGAAGAAAGGAACCATGGTGTCGTCAGAAGTAAGTTCCTGGACTTATAAAGCCATATTCTGGGGTTTGATAGCTTGTGGTGGACAAAGTACAGATTGGGGCTATGTACGCTATTTAATGGCATTATGAAACAAAATAATATGGATCAATTTGGCAGTCTAGAACTAACAAGAAAGAGATTCGTAATAAAAGTCATACCTCAGACATGAGAAGAAAATTGTAGCGCCTTTTAACAGGCAAGAATTCACAAATACAAAGGACAATGACAAAAGCTGTCTACATGACCCAGGCAACAGTAGGCAAAAGAATCAAAAAGGATCTCTCTCTATGAATAAACTATACAAGTTGCTTCAACGAAATATCCAGGATTAGAGATCCAGTTGTTGAAGACTCTATGAATATATCTATTCAAGATAAATGCAGTACGTCACGACACCCTACAAAGAGTATGTGCACTTTGTTAACTATGAAAACTTTGGTGTAATTTTGTGTTAGGAGACTGGTGAAACAAATTTTCAAAAGGTACATGACATACCGCGAAACTTTGTCGAAAAGATTCATAATTATTAGTGGAATTGCAACCAGAGGTTAGTTATGAATCAAGAGGGTAGGTACAAAGGTCAAAGTATTTTAGTTTTGGAACTTCGTGTAAAGCTGTTTGAGAGCTATCATTTATTCAGTAGTGCCAGACTGGAGGAAAACCAGCTAGTCAACAATACCCACTGCTTACTCTTGGGCTATTCTTACCAGTGAAAACTGGGATTGACTATTACATCATAATATCCTCCTTTGACTGAAAGTTCGAGCGTCGTAACCACCAGAACAGGTCAGAGTATACTCTCATTACAATCAAATCAATCTTCTTCTTACTTTGTACTGCATATAAATACAGAATTTGTCATGAAAAGAGGCCTAATCAAGGACATGGACGGCTTTCTTTTAGTGGACATTATTCAAAATCGATGTCCCCAGATATCGATTTCATACAGTTCCATTATTGGCTCTTCTGTCATTCAGCGGTAAATTTGAAGGTTAAAATAGCCCAATTTGTAACTTTGTGCTTGACAACAAACACGGCCTTTAGTGTATGTGTTAGTTTTTATCGACAGTTTGGGTAGCATATAAGAGGTTCATGTTTATTTGATAGTTTGAACTGCATATCTAGTATTTCTGTGGAAATATAAAATGGTATAAATCTGTTTCAAGTTTATCTGAACTTTCATGGTCGTAATATCAAAAAGTATTGATTTCTCTGTTGAGAGTTATATAATTTTTGGAATAAAACGTCAGGTTTTTATATACCTTTATAGATGTGTTTGAATCTTATTTGGCCAAATCTACTGAAACAAAATCTAAGTTATTTTATGCATGGAAGAAAAAAACATTATTAAAAACGTAAATGTCATTCTAATCTGGAATTGATCAGTTACTGAGTGGTTTATGTGTTTTGGTAATATTATTTGTTAAAATCCTCCCATACATATTTTAACTAAGGCTTATTGTATTTACTTGCTAGAAAATTTTCCACTGCATGTGCTGATATACATTTACTGCAATGTCTACGCCTTCAAAACCTCAACTACATGATAAGAGTGAAATGACGAAAAACAAAACAAAGAGCTCACCTTGCTAGTGAATCTGGATTTTATCTTGCGGAAAAGAATTCCTGGTGACGAAAACGAGAGCGAAGAACATGAAGACGGTGCCGGTAACGTGTTTGCTCTTTCGGCCTCTTCGATTATTTTTTTCTCACCAGGGCTCTTTGGACTATATTCTGTTTTTTGTAAAACTCTGCAAAGTTGTTGACAATGATTGGTACAGGCATCCCAACAACCACTACACCAGCAATACAGCAGGCACTCCCAATCACTTTGCCAGGTAAAGTAACGGGAACCATGTCTCCAAAACCAACAGTCGTCATGGTAACACAAGCCCACCAAAAGGCAGAGGGAATGCTGGTGTAAAGTGTTTCAGTTTCGTTTTCTCTGCAAGATAAGCGAGACTAGAAAAAAATACGATGGAAATTACAAGGGATAAGATGAGCAACAAGAACTCTTGGATACTTTTCTTCATTGTATATCCCAAACTTTGCAAGCCTCTCGAATGTCGAGCCAGTTTTAAAATTCTCATAACCCTTGCCACACGGAAGATTAGGATAATTTCGTGAATGTTTTCAAAATCTTTAGGGACAATATTTATAGCTACAAGAATTGAAGACACGATGAAAGGGGTAATAACTAGTAGGTCAACGATGTTCAGTTTGTTTGTTTGTTTGTTTTGGAATTTTGCACAAAGCTACTCGAAAGCTATCTGTGCTAGCCGTCCCTAATTTAGCAGTGTAAGACTAGAGGGAAGGCAGCTAGTCATCGCCACCCACCGCCAACTCTTGGGCTACTCTTTTACCAACGAATAGTTGGATTGACCGTCACATTATAACGCCCTCATGTTTAGCGCGACGCGGGCGCGAACCCGCGAATTACGAGTCGCACGCCTTACGCGCTTGGCCATGCCAGGCCTGTTTAGACAAGTGATTTACTTTCATTAAAATCGGGTCACACTTTGTAACGCTTAAAATATTGACAATCGATAAGAAACTCGCGTAGCCGATTGGTCTGTGACCCAAACATAATAATAAAAAAATGTTCATTGTGAGTAAACGAAATAATAATTTGATTCAAGTAAGAGTTTTTCCTTTTATGATTTGTAAATAATCCTTACATGAGAGACAAAATGAATATTATTTTCGAAATTTGCGTAGCTAAATTACGAAACATCGGTTATTAAAACGAAAACAGCTTTTATAAAGTTCTAATTCGCAAACCTGTGTTACGTAAGAATTAATAAAAAATACTAGTTATAAAATATCATAAAAAGTACATTTTGTAATATAATAAATAAGGAATAATTGCAGCAGTAGTTCCCGAATAGAATGAAAACAATGATAAATTAAATAATGTTGCCAAAGCTGGTGGCCCTTTGAAAAGCTCACTGTAGATATAGCACCAGTTTTTCCCTCATGGCTCCCACCCACTGAACTGTTAGGTGAAAACTAAAGACGTGTAACAATTCTACCATGTCACATGTTATTGTTGCATGATAATATATTTTGTAACCAACTTAGTGTCCTTTCTGTTTCGTGCTATGTCCCGATAGTTCATCCACAACAATTCCTTCTGAGTTTTGTGCTTTCTAAAACTGATGATCAACAACCATATTGTTATTTTGTTTGAATTTGAAGAACCAGCAAAACAAACAGTACCGCTCTTCTGCTTCTTGAAATACAGATTTTACATTTTAATTCGGTTAAAAAGGGTTAGGAGAACAGTGAACGAATGTAAAACCATTCCTTGTTACCCATTAAAAATTTACTTCCAATACTTACATATGCACATAAACGGAGATTTGGAGGCTATTGGACTTTGGCCTGATTAATTGAAGATTTCGATACCCCCCTGGGGCTATTATGTATGTATCTATTTTCCCAGATTCAACTATACCTACTTCGAAGTTATTTTAGTGTACTAGAAGTCCGGTCAAGGCCTGAGGCGTGCTTCTATCGATCTTTTAACATTGGAAAAGTAGAGGTCAGCGATACTTCTGGACTTAGAGTGGTAAAATCCGGGATTCGATTCTCATCAGTATTCGAAATACAGATAGCCCATTGTGTAGCCTCGCGCTAAAACAAACGAATGCGTCTAGGAAAGTTTTCAACCACAAATTGTAACAGGAGCTCAGTTAATGCCAAGTCTTTTGTCACTGTGAATCATCTTATACTTAAATGACAAATCTCATGAGAATATTCCTAACATCATGAGATAAGACATTCAAAACGGTGAACGTACTTTTCTACAATATATAAAGCCATAAGTTTAAGAATAATCTAAATATTTTTTTCAAGTTACTAATATGCATACGCATGTGAAAATAGTTTACTTTTAACTAAGTACAAAACTGCACAATGGGCATTCTTAGATAATTCCTTCACAGGTATTAAACCCTAAAAGTTAGCGCTGTAGGTCCCCAAGCTTATGGACGTGCCACGTGGGAAGGGGAGAAGTAATTGGAGGACTAGTGAAACAAACAAATTAGTAATGAATGTACTTTATTTATACGACTTCATATAAGATAAAAGGATAATAAAATGAATGCAGTATTCATCTGGTAGTGATAACATGAATAAATAAAAATGAACGTACTTTGGCAGCCACTTAAGTATCAGGTCTTTCCATTAGTTTCCAGACAAACTGTTTACATTGCGCATACTTTCCTTCTTCAAACTTTTCAACTTCTGTTCTAAAAGTAAACCGTTGAACGTCTAAGTCAGTAAAAATTGATTCATTTTTTTCATAGTACTTGCTCATATAACAAGGCTCCATACAAGTTTCTTTTAACATCCAGTAATCAAAATCTTCAGTGAGCGCCCTCACACAAAGTTCGTCCACCAAATGGAATTTTCCAGTGCGGTAAAAATTAATAATCGAAGTGAATGATGCAGGACTGTGATCAAAGAAAAACTCGTTTTCATCAGGATTATACTCGTCACAGTATTTTTCAAATTCCTCAGGATCTCGGCATAGTCGTAGACGACCAAAGCGGGTTTGAGGGAAGCGCTTCAAAGTATTCCACATCACTTGATGTTTGACACCACCAGCATTTAGAGTCACCCTGTGGTTTTTGGTTTCAGTAAGATCAGCCACAGAGTCATTTGGAGACAAATCAAGAACATCTTGTGTTTGCGCATCATTTATATCCATTAAGGAAATGGGTAAATTACAAGAATATTGTGACTCTTCCACAGATAGGACTGAATGGTTACATTCTATTTGATGCCAACCAGAGACATCTCGATGAAGTGAGTTATTCGTATGAAGTTTCTCTACCAAGTCCATTTCTTCAAGTGATACTGATGACCCCAGCGAAGACATTCAAGTCAGTTTTAATTCACTTGAAATATGAATTCATTTCATAGGTACTGTAATGTGGTTTCAGAAGCAATTGAAATAAGAATATTTATGATAGGATATGTAACATCTTTCATCTTAAAATGTGAAGGGTGATAGGTTTTTGCAAAAGTTTTCAACTGAAAAACGAAAAAAAGATGAAAATCTGCAAGAATACGAAACAGTTATTATTATTATTTTACAAAGAAATACAAAATGTTTATTCTATCATGCAATAAATCTAGAAACCCTGTCACACCAAAGCATGCTCATCTGTTTCAGCAGGTGGGGGCATTATAATGTGACGGCCAATCAACTTGTCTTTTGTAAAAGAGTAGCCCAAGAGTTGGCGGGGGGAATAACTAGCTGCCTTCCCTCTAATCTTACACTGCTAAATAAGGAACGGCTAGCGCAGATAGCCCTCGTGTAGCTTTGCGCGAAATTCAAAACAAACCAAACTGTTTATGCCTCAACTAATAAATTTGTATCATTTATACCTGTACCAACGAATTTCATTAATCATTTAAATGCAATATTTGTTTTATTTAGGTTTTTGGTAGTTCATGGTACTTTAGGGATACAGGGAGGGATAAATTAATGAGCCAGAGGTGTATTGCTGAATTATTGTTATGTGTCCCGTGTTAGTCCGACAAAACGGATAATCCAACAAGGCTTTGGAACGAAGAGTGCAGGAAATTCGGTGGTGTACCTTTACCACTTAAGAGTCTTCAATGTGTGTATTTAGATTATTTTTATGTTTTTGTTCTTGCTTTTAAAGTGTTTTGGTGTAAATATCTATATTACTGTAATATATTCATTTGTTTTATTTGTACCGTTTTTATGCACATGCCCTCAACATATGACGGATTAAATAAATTAATTAAAAAGTCACTCGTTGAAATCACTACTGTAATATTCATTCTTGTTTTTCAAATGGGCTTATTACTTTATTTATAACAAATTCTTTGTATATTTGGAAAAACAGGAATACAGTTATGGATTCATTCCATACTTGGAATAATGTATATAAAAGCCAGTTTTATTTTGGTAATGCTGTAGTTTGTCTGTGTCTCAGCAATAAAACTATGACCTGATATTGTTGTCTTATGTGTTTGTTTTTCTTTTAGCAAAGCCACAAAGGCTATCTGCTCAGCCCACCGAGGGGAATCGAACCCCTAATTTTAGCGTTGTAAATCCGTAGACATACCACTGTACTAGCGGGCTGCTGTTGTTTTAAATACGTACATAAAACTTGGAAGTTTATGAAAGCTGGCTTGAGTTCTACTTTTTTCATCGCTTTACCTTTTACTTCATACACACGTTTATCTTGATGAAAACGTTTAGAAGTTCTTGTCGAGTTTTCGTGAAGTCTGTCAGTTATATTATTACTTTTTTAAAAGGTAAAACATATTTTTCTTTATTTCTCCCACCCGTATTGTCATTAGTCTTAACTAATGATGACATCTCAAATTAATTATTATATTTAAATAATCTTCTTTCGACCTTTAAACCGTAATTTCTAGGTTATATTATGCAATTAGAAACATACGTCTTGGTACACGTGAAATACCGATGAATTTATGTAACCTTCCACTTATCACAGAGCCATTTGAGAATTGTTTTGTTTTGAATTTCGCACAATGCTACTCGAGGGCTATCTGTGCTAGCCGTCCCTAATTTAGCAGTGTAAGACTAGAGGGAAGGCAGCTAGTCATCAACACCCACCGCCAACTCTTGGGCTACTCTTTTACCAACGAATAATGGGATTGACCGTCACTTTATAACGCTCCCACGGCTGAAAGGGCGAACATGTTTGGCGCGACCGGGATGAGAACCCGCGACCCTCAGATTACGAGTCGCACGCCTTAACGCGCTTGGCCATACCGGGCCACACCACTTAAGAAAGACAACTTCATGAAATAGATAATTTGAGTCTTGTTCAACAATTTCTGCTGAAAGGTTATGGGTAAAGATTTGGGCAACAAGAGTATGTTACTGAAACTATGGTTTCTTACCATCAGAAATTGTTTATTACTAGCCTTAAGATGAAGAGGTAATGTAATATATATGTAAAATCACTGTCTATCTTTTGGTAACACATTAAAACTGTGTTAAAAAATTTAAAACATCGTGTTATACAGAATGGTGTCATTAAACTATATGGTGTGCTAAGAAAGTAATAAGCCATTAACCTCATGTCTATAAAAAGTAATAAAGACAATTTTTTGAGAAACAACATTTAATGTAAGAAAAGAAAAATTCATTGTAATTTAGGATTTTTTCTAAACTTTATTGCAGTACAATGTATGATTGTTTTTCTTTTATAATAATGGGGGAAATTTAATAAACAAACTCACTGAATGAAGGAAGAGGACGTTGGAGGGGGGGTAACAAACCCAACTCCTCATTTCTTAACGGGCGAGGCTAGTTACATCATAAACATCAGTGACTATGAGTCAGAAAGAATTTACCCCAACAGATAACGCTATATTATATTAGTAAAAATATTTTCGCCTTAGGTAACAGATTTTTAAACATTTAGTCAAAAAATGTATTAGAATATTTTATGAAACGTTAATGTAAAAAAGAGTTTTTAATAAAAATTCGATGTATTCATTTGCTACGCTATTTTAAATGTAGGTCAGAAAAGAACATATTTTTTATTTTTGTAAATGTTACTAGGAATTTGTACATTTATCCTTTACCATAAAACTCACAGCTTTTACCATCACAATTAATAATTCGCTGAATTAGACATTTGACAAATCAGGAATATTTATTTAAGTTTTCTTCTTGTTTTTATTATAAGCCTTTGCCAAGAAGATTTGAACATACCATAAAAATATCATATATAAGTCAAACTTCCAATGAAGAACCACCTATACCTAAAAATGTTTTATTTTTAAAATACTAGAAAATTAATCAGCATTAACCGTAATATGACAGAAAATCAAGTTGTAATAACATAAATTTAACCTAAATTTAAAAGCTTTCACACAACATGTTAAAAGACTATAGAATAGCCAGTTATTTACAATGAAAAAAATTGATAAAAATGCTGACTCAGCCAAACGTTTTAATATAACATAGGAAATTTAATTATGTATTTTTTCATGGAACATAAAAGACCTAAAACAAATAAATACATAAGTTACATGAGGCAGTTTTAAAACTCTCGATTTCGCTCACCATGAAAATATTTCGAAAACAAAAACCTCCCAATTATACGGAATTTGAAACTTGAGAACATATAAATTTTGTTGTTACACGAAAGAAAAAAAAAGTAATTTAGTTTATTTAACTTCATATTCAAGAAAGACATAATTTAGAATAAAAATATTTCTTAAATTTCATAATTAAACAGTACTACAGGTTAAAAATATGAAGATATTATAGAACTTTATTCAACGGTTTGCCTATTTATAACAGATAATGTAACCTATGTCTATCAGGAACGACATTTAAAGAAGACAAGCCTAAAGAGGACCTTTCTTTATTTTTCATTTGCCATATCAATACCTGTTAAGCCACGAATTAACTTTACGAAATATTATTAAACATAATGTTAACTCTTATTTATTATCATGTACAGTATTACAGTTCTTGAGCAAAATTCTGAGTTCAAAAATATTACATACACGAATGTTCTTGGTTTGTTTCGTGAAGCTGTTCTGAAAACCACTATTTAAAGAAAATAAGTTTTGGCATATATAACATTTATGTTTTTTACAACTCTCGAGGCCATCTACTTGCAATTCTATGTTTTCAAAAATGGAAGAAATCCAGTATTGCCAAGATTTTTATATATATCAAATTTAATGGTGACATTTATTTTAATGCCAATGCTGGTTATAACATCTAAGAGATACGTTACTTTCCTTGATGTTAGGAATTTATAAAATGCTTATAAAAATAATTTCCATTATTGAATATTATCGCCACCTAAGTTACTTTAATACCCACCTCGGTCTGAACCAAACGTTAGCCTAATATTACTCATTAGTCTATTCTCTTCTATATTTTAGGTTATTATTATACGATCGGAAGTGAACGTTTTGTTTAATGAATATTTATAAATGCAAGTTACATCGATATTAAAATTATCAACGGAACATTCATTAAATCATTGATGTGTAACTACACCTTACATTATTCCTTATTTGAAACATTATTACATACTTAGAATAAACAAGTATTCACGATATTTTGTAGACACTAGTTGAACTACTATTAGAGAACAAGTTTCATAGCAAATTAAAGTTTAGCTTCTGGAATATACATTCCTTGGAACTCAGCACATGAAACAAAACAAAAACTCAACATACTAAGAAACCAAATAAACACAGCCATAAAACTATGCTCACCAAATAAAATGAAGGATGAATTAGACCAAATAAAACAATACTTCATCAACATCAATAAGTTTCCTCCACAAACCGTAGAAAACATTATACGCACACACCTAGACAGAAAGCAAAATCAACTAACAAAAGTAAATATATCTCACGAATTAAAAAAATCACGAAACCATATACTGCTGTATACCATATATTTCCGACATCAGCAGAAAAATAACCAACATTTGGCAAAAACTAGTAACAAAATATAACATTCCGATTAATACCAAATTTATTCAAAAACCAGGCACAAAACTAAGGTCCATACTATGTAAAAACTACACTGACAAACCATACCAACATTATTTATAAAATACAATGTGATAACTGCCGCGACTTCCATATTGAAGAAACAAGTAAAAAAATGGAAATCAGATTCAAAAAACACAAAAAGTCACCTTCACAAATTTTGGAACACTACAAATCAAATAAACACAACATAACCATAAAAAACACCCAAATATTAAATAAAGAAACAAACATAAACAAACGCGAAATTAAAGAAGCCTTACTTATACAATAACTCGAGCCCAAAATAAACTAATACAAAGGAACACCTTTATACCTATATTAAAAATAATGTAATAAATAATAATACTAAAATAAATAATATAAAATTATATAATCAAACATCTAAGTACGCTCTCTACATTCCGACGCTCAATTACACAACCTCCTTCAAACATGTGGTCAGCTAACGGTCAGTTACCTCTTTCTTTCTTTGGGAACCTCCTCTACATAAAAATTTTCTCAATCCATACCAGCCATTTTTACATATATAAATTTAACATCTCAGACTCAGTGCAGATGGTCTCAACTCTTTTTACTCTTACTTTATCTCTTTTAAATTTATTGTTCTTGCTTTTAAAACGTTAATAATGGCTTCTTCCCATACATTTACAGTTTCAACTCTTCAAATTCAAGAATGTACCCATTTATAGTAAGAAAATTGGGTTTTAAGAGACATTTATCATTTATGTCTGCAAAATATATACTTTCTGCATACCAACACAATCTTAAATGTGGCAATGTCCGATTGTATTCAGTAATCTGACACTTGATTCATCAACCTCTTCTCCGACCTCTATACCTCTTCGACATGAATGAGGCTTGGCTAACGCTTACGGATCTGGATCCTGCGAGATCAATCCTCAATTTGCTGATTTGACTGTTGCATTTGATAATTTACCTACTGACACAACTCCTGAAGTTGTTGATTTGTCACTACAATTTGTTGATTAAACTTTCACTGGCCTGCGGCATTTGTCAATCCGGTCTGTTGGCTTATCAATTTCTTCAAGAAACGCCTTGAACTGGCGATGATTAAGTGCATGACCCCGAATGAAGTTCACTGCAGAAATGACTGGTTTCAGTATGCAAGAAATATCTAAGTCTTTTCTACAGAGTGCTTGCTGATGTATGATGCAGTGTATGAACAGAGCGCTTGGGAGTTGAAGATCTTCCAACTGTTTCCTGATCAGCCCCATCAGACCCTTCTTTACTACAGCCAAGTTTTTTTCTCCATCAACTGTTACACCTCTAAGCTGATTCCACTGAAGGCTATAGTCTTGCAAAGCTTTATGCACTTCCATGAAAATGTCTTCTTCATTTGTTCTTCCGTGCGTGCTGCAAACTGATGCCAACTCTTCCGTGATCTGAAAGTCCAAATTAACTCCACGAATGAACACGAGACGTGCTCGAGAGATCAGTAAACTCATCCTGTGCCAGAGACTACCATAGAAAGTTTCTAGCTTTATGGCGTATCTGTAATGCGATGTTCTCTCCAAGTTCTTCTGCTCTCCGTACAACTGAAGTTGCTGAAAGGCTGATACTTTCAAAGAAATTGGCTTTTTCAGGACACAGCTCATTTGCTGCTTCCATCATACACTCTTTTATGAAGTTGCCGTCAGTAACAGGTTTTCCTCGCTCTGCCATCCGTTGCACTATTTTGTAACTTGTATGAGTGACAGACATATTTTCAGTAAACTTTCTCGTGAAGAGATTCTTTTGAGATTCAAAAACACGTTTCATAGATTCAAATTTCTCAGAAAGGAGCTTTCCTAAAAATTTCAAATATGTTAATAGATGTTTTGTTTCATAGTGACGCCGAAGATTGTACTCTTTCAAAACGGCAACACTTTCGGTACATATTACACAAGCAGCTTTCTGGTTTTTTGTTTCCACAAAGAAGTACTTTTCTCCCCATTCTTTATTGTAAGCACGACACTCAGAGTCCACTTTTATTCTTTTAAAATCAGCCATAACAATGGGTGAAAAAACAACAGGATCTGAAAATGAAAAACAGAACGCTGTGAGGAACGTATTGTACAGGTCCAAGAACGAGTTACGAAAAGCGCATAACCCGACTAATAAGAGAAATGAGCTTGCTGAAGCGGTAACACTCGGCTGCTGAATTTACAAGACGAGTCGATAGGACGAGGGTTAGGTCTGTTCTTGTATTCGAAATCCTAATGCTTTCATAGATACGTGCCTCGATATGAATAAACGGGCAGCAAGGACGAATGAAAAATTTTCCTATTGGTTAAAAATGCGCGTGACAGCCTTGATTCTTTTTAACATAACGTCTTGTGTTTGCCAGCTTAAAGCGAACATCGGTGTGATTTATTTTGTTATGACAGTCGGACATTTTTGTTTCCAAGAGGCTAGCTGCTGGCGGGCCGAACAAAATGACCTCGAGGGCCATATCTGGTCCGCGGGCCGTAGTTTAGTGACCCCTAATTTAAAGAAATGATCTATAATTTTGTTTTTTGAATTTCGCTCAAAGCTAAATGAGGGCTATCTGCGCTAGCCGTCCCTAATTTAGCAGTATGAGACTAGATGGAAGGAAGCTAGTCACCACCACCCATCGCCAACTCTTGGGCTACTGTTTTACCAACAAATAGTGGAATTGACTGTTACACTACAACGCCTTCACGTCTGAAAGGGAAAACATGTTTGGTGTAACAGGAAGGTAATAAGTATCTCAAAAAATAAATTAACTTGGTAGAAAAAAATAAAATCGCCCTAAACGTACAGAAACAAAAAACAATTTATTTTTTTTACGTTTACATCTTAAATATCTGATGATGTATTTGTTCGTCCTTAAAGTGAAATTAAATAAACAAATAATCTTGAAATTCTTTAAAATTCTATTACAGTTTTTCTACTTTGTGGCCAAAAAGTATCTTCCCTTTCCAACAAATAAACATCCATTGGCAATCTGCAGGCTTACAACGCTATAATTCGGGTTTCGATACCCATGATGTGTACAGCACAGAGAACCTATTGGGTATCTTCGTGCTTAACCAATACAAAATCTTACTGATGCCAATGAATCATTAGTTTAATGCTGTTTAATTACCCTGAGCTTGTAAAATCCGTTATTTTAAACACCGCCCTATACAATAACTCATTGTACTGTAAAAATGTTTACTTCCAAAGATTAGCTCCCCAATCGCACAGCGTTACGTCTGCGGACTTACACTGCTGGAAAAATGGTTTCGATAGCTCTTATGGGCAGAGCACAGATCACCTATTGCATAGCTTTGTGTTTAACTACAAACAAACAAAGAAACTCAAATATTAAGCATAAGAACAAGCCAGTTCCAAATACATTGGATGTTGGAGATGTGCTTAACTTTTTTTTTAAATGTCATTACAGACAAAGTCTACTTACTTTCCCATTCAGAAGAACCCTAATTAACATGAATAATTATTAATAAACGATTAACCCTTCATTTGTTCAATAATAAAACAAGAAAAAAATACGTGAATACAACACTAATAATCTTTGATAAGATAATCACTAATCTTCTCTTTATTTAACAAAAACATTATGTAGGAACCAGTGATACACTAAAAAGCACTAAGTAGGTGTGCAAAAACGGTTATTAGCGAAATTTTCAATAAAAAACAACAGTCTCAAATCACCCCAGATAAACAAAGTTATTGTTCGCTCTTTAGACAGTTTCACAAAAGGAGTGATATTTTGAGCTGGTATCATTGGTACTGAGCTTGTGGGTCAATTTAGAGTACCTGATGATGTAAAAGTGACTTCTGAAGCCTATGCTGCATTTTTTAAGGACAACTTAAAACCTTGGTATGGGACCAAGTCTATGGGATTCAAAAGAAAAGCCATTTTTATGAGATATAATGCCCCATCTCATGCTGCTCATGGTGCATTGAGTTACTTTTCCAAATTAGGCTTGAAAACTAACTAACTTACTGAATGGCCAGCTTCCTCTCTAGATTAAAACCCCATAGAGAACTTGTAACATATCATGAAACTTACGATTTATGCTGGTGTAAGAAAGTTTACATCAAAGGATGATCTCTGAAATGTTGTACTATCATCTGCAAGGGATGATGAAACAAAAGACATTTAAAAACTGACCAACTCTGTCGATGATAGGATCATCAAATTCGTGTCATAAAATGGTTTTATACCATCCAATAAATGAGGTATCCTCTTCTGATTCTTATGTATTAAGCGGTTTGTGGGTTTTCTTTGGTTAACATAGATTAATTGCATCAGTTTTATTTATTATTACCTCTAATGGCTGTTATTTTGTGCTGTAGAGTCAGTCATTTGCCAGGAACTTGCTTAATTATTTTCCACTGTATAACTCATGGCATTTTAGAAAACCTTGTTTGTTAGTAGATTTTGATGAGAATTGCACAGCTTCTGTATAACAATATGGAAGTTAATCTACATAAATTTAACCTAGATCATAAATATACTTTTCAAAATATTCGTATCAACAAACCTTGCATAATGATTTGGCACGCATTTTACTGAACTGTGTGATCATACCTCTCCACATATTATAAAACTTCTTTTATCGGTTTAATAGAAGTTATTTCGTTCGTATTTTTGAAATTCAGTGTGTAACTATTGGCGACTTGCTTGTCCTCAAAGGTAGCCACTTTCACCACGTGGTAACCTTCAAAATATGTACCGAAACAAAGACTAATTTAACTCAACATAATTATTCAACATAATGACTCAGCAGTATATTTAAAGTTACTAAGTTGTTTCACGGATATTTTATTACACATTTTTATTTTCTCTCATATACTGTCTTTTGCTGCCCATTTATGCAGTTCATCTTTTAACTAACACGTTACACAATTTCCCTTCAATAAGAAGCCCCCCCCCCCTCCAGTGGCACATTGGTATGTCTGTGGACTCCCACCGCTAGAAACTTGGTTTCGATACCAGTGATGGGCAGAGCACAAATAGCCCATTGTGTAGCTGTGTACTTAATTCCAAATAATCAATTAGAAGTCTGTTTTCTTGGCCGAAAAGGGGAGGAAACTTTCTGCTGGTTCGCCATTCATTTTGAAAGACTGGAGTGAGATAACGTTGCAGAAAGAGGATATTTATGCTTCTCAAAATCCAACCTAACAGATGAATCCTGACACTGAACGTAAAGCTTCTTGGTCAATAATTTGTAAGAGCCTAAAGAGAGATCTGTAATGTTATTCTTTACACGACTCTGATTTTAAGTCAGTGTGAGATATAACATTTGCATTTAACTTTGTTTCTTAGAATAATTTTTCCAATGCTTCGATTGTATTTGGTGTTCAAGTCGTAAAGTTTAGGATTTTTAATAAGTTAGCACGAAAATGTAGTTTTATTTCATGAACTCTATAATTTATCGTTAAATAAGGCGACGGGTTGCTAGGTGATAGTGCACAATTATAGAGTGCAATATTAATTTTCGATATAAACCTCTTAAACGCATAATGAGTTAAATTATTCACTTTCAAAGCTCCTTTTGCCAAGTGCGAGCCATTTCTTGTGGCGTTGGCGAAGAGGTACTGAAACATGTAGTCACTTTTAATGCTGCCATCGCCAAATAAATTTATTTACTTTTAAAAGTTGTTTTTACTTTTCAAAACATTGTAATCTGCAAGTCAAATTTTGTAATTGACAAAAAAAGTATTGAAAATTGTATATTTAATAGAAAAAGTAAAACGTATGCATATCTATCTCCACGGCTGGGAATAGACGGTCTCTCGCGCGACAGGCGGGGATACTCACCACTATACTTTATCCTGATTACAAATAAAGTAAAAATAGATAATGATAGTAACGTTATCAATAGGTATGCTTAATACTGTGTATGTACATAACAGAAAGTTAATGTTTGTTACTTTTATCAACGCTTACTCTTAAATTATGTTTTTATTATTATCATATCATCAACTATAGCAGCCAATTTTCTATCGTACAAATATTTACTGATTAACTGAAATTAACAGAAAATTATCGTACAATTACTTTACGTGAAAATATTGACGACGGAAAATAATTTCCTTTTGTCCGTGATGGACCTGCTTTGCAGCGCTACCTATTATTAACTCATGTCGCAATCTATTATTAAACACCAATATAATACATTTCAGTTACTAGAAAATGAAGGAAAATCAAATGAAATTATTATTAAAATGCAACTTGAAATTATTAATTTTTCAAAAGAGTTTAAAAAATAGTGCTCAAGTCTAGAGACGGTCTATGTCAAGCTACTTTAAAAAAGTTGGAACTAAATTGTACAGTATTATAAATTCTAACGTCTTGGTGATCCTAGCCTTAACATTCTTGTTGCAACGACTGAAACAAAGTTTTTGAAGTATATTAAACTCAAATTAAAGCATGGGCTTACCGAGCTGAATTCCAGGGCTTCATACTAATTAGGGGGCCTCAAGCTATGACTGTAGATGTATTGCATGAAGAGGTTCTGTCTCGAGGGGACCTGTGAGTATTTTGTCTAAATGTTTCCGATTAGTAAATATTTTTTGATTTAAGTGATTACGCATCCTTTCGTTTACTTGAGTTAAATGAAAAAAAAAAGTCATAATGAGCTACAACCATTTGGATAGAAACTCGATTATTAGTGTTTTGAGCCCTCAAGCTTACCGTTGAGTCATCAAGCGCAAACGTTGTCTTAATTGTTGCTATGAGTTGGGTACCTGGTGGTATGGATCATATGTGATTTGAACCTGCTAAAATCTTGTCAAACAGGTTTCTACACTTTTGTTTATCCTTGATTTTGTAAGTACAGTTGGCTAAAGTGACATACTTTTCATGAGTGTAGGTAGATGATGCAGCACTGGTAACTACTTTTCATGAGTGTAGGTAGATGATGCAGCACTGGTAACTACTTTTCATGAGTGTAGGTAGATGATGCAGCACTGGTAACTACTTTTTATGAGTGTAGGTAGATGATGCAGCACTGGTAACTACTTTTTATGAGTGTAGGTAGATGATGCAGCACTGGTAACTACTTTTTATGAGTGTAGGTAGATGATGCAACACTGGTAACTACTTTTCATAAGTGTAGGTAGATGATGCAGCACTGGTAACTACTTTTTTATGAGTGTAGGTAGATGATGCAGCACTGGTAACTACTTTCATAAGTGTAGGTAGATGATGCAACACTGGTAACTACTTTTCATGAGTGTAGGTAGATGATGCAGCACTGGTAACTACTTTTATGAGTGTAGGTAGATGATGCAGCACTGGTAACTACTTTTCATAAGTGTAGGTAGATGATGCAGCACTGGTAACTACTTTTTATGAGTGTAGGTAGATGATGCAGCACTGGTAACTACTTTTTATGAGTGTAGGTAGATGATGCAGCACTGGTAACTACTTTTCATAAGTGTAGGTAGATGATGCAGCACTGGTAACTACTTTTCATGAGTGTAGGTAGATGATGCAGCACTGGTAACTACTTTTTATGAGTGTAGGTAGATGATGCAGCACTGGTAACTACTTTTCATAAGTGTAGGTAGATGATGCAGCACTGGTAACTACTTTTCATGAGTGTAGGTAGATGATGCAGCACTGGTAACTACTTTTTATGAGTGTAGGTAGATGCTGCAGCACTGGTAGCGCTATATAAACGAGGTTTTAAGACAAATGTTTCATCCTTCTGTTTCATATCATGTACTCACAGTAGAGGAGACGTTATTACCAGATCTTCTTTGGAGACGTTATTACCAGATCTTCTTTGGAGACGTTATTACCAGATCTTCTTTGGAGACGTTATTACCAGATCTTCTTTGGAGACGTTATTACCAGATCTTCTTTGGAGACGTTATTACCAGATCTTCTTTGGAGACGTTATTACCAGATCTTCTTTGGAGACGTTATTACCAGATCTTCTTTGGAGACGTTATTACCAGATCTTCTTTGGAGACGTTATTACCAGATCTTCTTTGGAGACGTTATTACCAGATCTTCTTTGGAGACGTTATTACCAGATCTTCTTTGGAGACGTTATTACCAGATCTTCTTTGGAGACGTTATTACCAGATCTTCTTTCGAGACGTTATTACCAGATCTTCTTTGGAGACGTTATTACCAGATCTTCTTTGGAGACGTTATTACCAGATCTTCTTTGGAGAAAAGTGACGATATAGGAGCGATTTCTGTATGTCTATCAGTTTCGTATTTTATTTTGTTTATTTAAGTTTGTCATTTATTGATTTTGAATAAATTACTCTTTTTTTTTTTTTTTCGATAAGTTAACTCAATATTTAGAAAACAGTTCTTGGAGTTACTTAACAAATATGCAATATTTCTAACTCTGAAATTCAAAGCACGTGAAATTTCGTTAATACGTATTTGAATATACATATTCTCAAAAAATTGGTGATCCTTTTATTGATGTAATAATAACGAAAGAAAATAGATTTAAATTTCCATGGCGTACATATTAAACAAAAATTTATTCTGCTGTACATTTAGGTTTTTTACTGGATATTTTATTGTGGTTTAGGGAAAAGTTGTTGTTTTTCAGTTTGAACTGTAACTAGCCGTTATTTTCTTCTAAGTACCAGCTTGACGGAATATTTTGATGTCTCAGCTTTCTGTGCTATTGTTGCTTGCAAGTGCTTCTCTAACACGTTGGCCATGTCAAGCTGGAAGTGCCAGTGGTCAACAAACCTCGGATCAAACAACAGATATCACAACTTCAGACTTCTGGAGGCACATCGACCTGAAGTCTCAAGAAATACCAGAAGAAATTAAACGAAAGGTCGCAGACGTTGATGTCAAATAAACCAGTATCACAGTCGATGTAAGTTACTTTAGTAATATTAGTTTTTCTATATCCTTTTAGCGTGAGGCTACTAACTCATGCGGATTCACTTACAACTAAGATAATAGGTATTATTATAAAACCTCTACTAAACACTTAGATAGACCAGAATCTTAGTTTTCAGCGTATGCTGACAACGATTTTGTTATTGTATTCTCAAGATACTGCTATAGGTATTAAAACGTAATTAAAATAAAGTACAGAACAACGTTTTGACCTGTTAACCAGAATATGACTTAAGAAGGTCGAAACGTTCTTCAGTATTTTATTTTAATTAAAGTTTTAATACCCACACCAGCTACCTTGAGACCCATTTTTACTCCATGGGTTGTTGTTAGTGATCAGTATCAAAACATAATCCTTACTTCAAATTAATTCGTTTACAAATGGACAACAAAGCCTAGATATTCCTACATATTTGCTCTATTGATGACAAATTTAAGTAAAAAATGAAACTTATTTTATAATGGAGTTGTGACAGTTTATAACGTATATGAACGTTCACATGATTTGCCTGTATACGTACTTAGTTTCTACTATTAGCTTTACACGCCAGGTTATCTACTGTTCAAGTGATGTCAGAGTAGTGACAAGATGACTATTAATCTTTACTTGAAATGGTACATTTTCTTTTGCTACACAAGTTAACCAACTACATCATATACTTAACTGAAGCTGCGATAAGTTCCAAGTTCTTTCACATGATTTAGCTCACATTATGTTCCAAACAGATGTTCCGACACCACAACTTGTAATCATAACCAGTTTTTAACCACATTGTTATAAAAATTTAGATTTTTTGCAATTTAAGCAGTTTAGATTAGCACCATCTTGATTCCTGTATAAGCAAAAGATGTCAATAGGTTTGACAATTATCAACTTACTGGCTGTAATGGTTTCTTAACAAGTATAGCTATAGGATTTTACTAACGGAAACAAGATTTGTTTTTGTGTAAAAGTTTAACAAGTTGTAATCAGTCAGTGAAATTCAAGTTATTTATTCAGCATTACAGATTTATTTCCTTTAGATAAATTATTTAAACCCTAGTATCACCGATATACACTATTGTGCAAAATTGTAAGGACAAAATCAAGGATGAGGTTATAGGTTTCTGTCAAAGAACATTGGAAAGTAAATCACAGGTGAAACACCAAAATGTTATTAATCTTCATATTTAGTACAACGGAAACTCGGTGGGAGTGTTGAGTACAGTAAACATAGTTTAACAGAAACTCGGTGGGAGTGTTGAGTACAGTAAACATAGTTTAACAGAAACTCGGTGGGAGTGTTGAGTACAGTAAACATGGTTTAACAGAAACTCGGTGGGAGTGTTGAGTACAGTAAACATGGTTTAACAGAAACTCGGTGGGAGTGTTGAGTACAGTAAACATGGTTTAACAGAAACTCGGTGGGAGTGTTGAGTACAGTAAACATGGTTTAACAGAAACTCGGTGGGAGTGTTGAGTACAGTAAACATGGTTTAACAGAAACTCGGTGGGAGTGTTGAGTACAGTAAACATGGTTTAACAGAAACTCGGTGGGAGTGTTGAGTACAGTAAACATGGTTTAACAGAAACTCGGTGGGAGTGTTGAGTACAGTAAACATGGTTTAACAGAAACTCGGTGGGAGTGTTGAGTACAGTAAACATGGTTTAACAGAAACTCGGTGGGAGTGTTGAGTACAGTAAACATGGTTTAACAGAAACTCGGTGGGAGTGTTGAGTACAGTAAACATGGTTTAACAGAAACTCGGTGGGAGTGTTGAGTACAGTAAACATGGTTTAACAGAAACTCGGTGGGAGTGTTGAGTACAGTAAACATGGTTTAACAGAAACTCGGTGGGAGTGTTGAGTACAGTAAACATGGTTTAACAGAAACTCGGTGGGAGTGTTGAGTACAGTAAACATGGTTTAACAGAAACTCGGTGGGAGTGTTGAATACAGTAAACAGCTAATATTTTGTGTCCCCCTTTTGGTTTAATAATTGCAGATAGTCTTTCAACCATCGTTGCAACACATCTAATAAAAGTGTCTTTTGGGAATTTACTTCAAATGTCTGTAATACACTTCCATAAAGTTTATTTAGAAGTAATTTTTGACATGTCAAGTGTTTGATCCATCATGTTCCAGATCTACTTAAGCTGGTTGAGATTGGGACTCTATGGGGGGGGGGGGTCATTGCATCTTTAAAATGACTCCAGCAGTTTCTTTCTTAATGTTTGAAAGAAGGTAGTTATATTCTAGGTAGTAGAATCCATAACCAATAATACACAAACCACTGGATATACCATGCCGGATCAGTATCTGTTGGTATCTGTACTGGTTCATTATTCCATTTATTTTGCAAATATCTTCTGTTGCATTAAAAGAAAAACACCTCCATACCATTACATTGACTCCACCTATATTTCATGGTTGGTGCTATGTACTGAGGTAAGTATCTTTCACCTTCCCTCCGTCGAACGTTCGACCTACATTTTGAACCAAATATTTCAAAATTGGACTTATCCACTCATAAAGCCATTTACCAATCATTAGCAGTCCAGCTTTTGTATTTTTTTAACAGATTTCAGTCTTTTCATGATGATTGGAGGTTATAAGTAAAGGTTTTCTAACTGCTTCACAACCAAATATTTCATTCTCATTGAGTCTTCTTGACACTGTATATCAGGACATTTTTCTGTCATTAGGTTCATGGCTGTTTATCTCGTGTAGTCTTCTTTCTGTCCTGAAAGCTGCATAAACAAATACTTAACATCAGTATAACTGAGTTTAGGTGTTCCTCTTCCTTTCCTATTTTCTAATTTACCTGTCTCAGTCTCATGATCTAGGGTGTACTTGACAGTTCTAGGAGAACATTTCAATTCTGAAGCAATTTGCTATAGAGTCCAATCAGCACAACGTAAAGTTTTTGTATGAACTCTCTGCTCTAGTGACAATTCTCTAACCTTTTTGGGCAATGAAAATAACACTTAATATGATGTGTTAAACACTCTCTGTATGAAGGTTTATTTGTGAAGTTTTATGAAATTTATTTCTAACATACACCGGTACCATATGTTAGTTCCTTACTAGCTTCTTTCTATATATTTATATGCAAAAACGGCTCGTTTGGGCTGAGAAAACACTTTTACATAGAAGAGCGAACAACGTTTCGACCTTCTTCGGTCATCGTCAGGAAGAAGGTCGAAACGTTGTTCGCTCTTCTATGTAAAAGTGTTTTCTCAGCCCAAACGAGCCGTTTTTGCATATAAATTTCTCAACAAGTGGGTTTCTCGTCATCACTGATTATTCTTTCTATATAGTTAACACACTGCATTGGGCACCATGACAGTTATTTCAGACCTTAAATTTAATCAGTATGTTCATTCAAGCAAAACCCTTATGATATGTCCTTGGTACAAGTTTACGGAAATTCTAAAGAATGACAAGTATTCTCATACTGATTCATCGGTTGTCAACAGTAAAGTATTACCATGTTGTTCTAGGTATAAAATATTTGAGTTTTCTTACATGGTGACATGGAAAAATTAGCCCCACAAAATGGAAAGAATGACTAAATATTTTCTTGTCCTAACACTTTTGTGTTTGTGTTTTCTTATAGCAAAGCCACATTGGACTATCTGTTGAGTCCATCGAGGGGAATCGAACCCCTGATTATAGCATTGTAACTCCGTAGACTTTCCACTGTAACAGCGGGGGACAACACTTTTGTTCAGTACTGTAAGTACTGTAATTGAATACTTGTTAGATATGATTTTCGTTTGATTTGTTGTAAATTTCGTGCAAAGCTACTCGAGGGCTATCTGCGCTAGCCATCCCTAATTTAGCAAAAATAGAGGGAAGGCACTACCACCCACCGCCAACTCTTGGGCTACTCTTTTATCAACGAATAGTGTGATTGACCGTCACCTTATAACTCTTCCATGGCTGAAACGGCGAGCATGTTTGGTGTGACGGATTCGAACCCGCGACCCTCAGCTTACGAATCGAGTGTCTTACCCACCTGGTCATGGCGGGCCTGTTAGATACATATACCTTAATCAAAAATGAGTGATATTGAGAAAAAAAGACGTGATGCGACTATTTTCACAAATGTATATTGAATTCTCTATTTGTTTCATATATAAAATATTAAGTCTTGCGTATTTTACAAATCGAATACTTGAGTTCGCTATGTGCTTTATATATAAACCAGTAATTTCATCCTGTTATAAAGTTCTTTATACTGAATGTTGTAATAATAATGTAGATGTAGCAATATGATGTAATGTGTAGAACCTACCTGTATGGAGACACCTAAACAGTCTGTAATGTTAACTTAACACTGTTTCAAAACTGACTTTCAAATGATATTTTTTATAATGGAATTGTGAGAAGGCTTAAGGACTGTTTGATAATTTTGACTGATGGTAAAGATAGTTTGTACTGTTTATTATTTTATATCATATTAAACAACATGATTGGTGATATTGCAACTTCCCAGGTAAGAAATACAAACAGGTAGTCATTTACAAAACTGTCACAGTTTGAAACAGTTGTACATAATTTTTTTAGACTTTCTCACGAAATCATGTTCATGTGATACTTAGCTACAGATAAGCCTTAAAATTGTGCATACAGAACTAAGTGAAGAATAAATCGAACACGGATGGTAGGGTAAAGCAAGTAAACCAAAGTTTAATTTAAAACAATAAAATAGTTTGTTCAACACTAACACAGTATTCTGTTACCTAGGAGCACCTGGCGTTCGACTCACGAACTGCTACTGATTGTGGGTTTGAATCTCGCCATCAAACATGTTCGATCTTTTAGCCGTGGAAGCGTTTTAATGTGACGATCAATTTTACTTTTCTTGTTAGCGGTGGATAATGTTAACTAAATTCTTTCCTATGCATTTATCAGAAGCTTATGTATTTCCTGTTTGAATAGGCTGTATTCCAAGAAATTATAGGAGAAGGATTTACTCACGTTTACGGACAACAAAAAATTTCGTGAACTGCAAGGACAATTAAAGTAAAAATTTAAGGATATACCTCAATACATTCATGATGTTAAGAAAACATAAATAAATAAAATAAAAAATTTGAAGCCCTGTAGCTTAAATGATTTCAAAACGTGGAATTTTGTTCATCAGGGATCTTCGAATAAAGATATATTCGAATAAACTGGAAACAGTTTTATTTAGTAACGAATAAAACTTTATTATAAATGCACACCGTTTCGACCTGATTATTTCATTATCAGGTACAAGTAGTTGACAGTGACACAGTAATACACACACTAAAGAATAAAGAGGTCACATGACTGGAGATTGCTTCACAACATGGTATAGGTATCTTAGTACCCTGGGTGTTGGTTTTTGGGCGGGGTTGTTTTGTTCAATTAAGATAGCTTCCTTCACTCTTTGTTTATCGTTCTTTGTTTAAAATCACACTGTTTTTTGTGGATATACTGTGGATTTTTGAGTTACAATGGTGGTAAACATGAGAGTTTTTCATTATGTTCAGTGAATCTGATTTATAATTTTCTGTCGATTATCTGATGTAAAATTCTGGATAGGTTTGGTCTATTTTGGATTTCGCTCAAAGCTACACGAGCGTTATCTGCGCTAGCCGTCCCTAATTTAGCAGTGTAAGACTAGAGGGAAGGCAGCTAGTCATCACCACCCACCGCCAACTCTTGGGCTACTCTTTTACCAACGAATAGTGGGATTGACCGCAATTATAATGTCCTCCCGGCTGAAAGGGCGAGCGTGTTTGGCGTAACGGGGATTCGAAACCGCGACCCTCGGATTACGAATCAAGTGCCTTAACCACTTGGCCATGCCGGGTCGGAAAACGTTTGTTCCTTGTCATAAAATTTAAAGATATATTATATATGGAAGGATGCAATTTATTAATATTTCAGTTATGACACCTGCGAACTGTAACCATCCTGACAGTCAGTCAGTTTAATTAAAATTCTATAGAACCAAATAAATTTCATAAAGCTACATCAGTTGTGCTTTATTTTTACAGATTACCTAAAGTTTATTCAGGCTTGAGAAAATTTTTCAATAACTCTTTTTATATATAACTATACAATCTTCTTAAATTTTCCTCATTTGGATATTTCAAGAGTTCTGTCATTACGTTCTTACCATTCGTACTTCTAATAGCAAAATGATATTACACTGCAATTTTAATTTTTGCATACGATTTCAAATTATTTTGATTGTTCTTAAGCATAGATATACAAAGGGCTATTTATACAATGCCCATCACGGATATCGAAATCCGGCTTTTAGCCAGTAGACTTGCAGACTCACTGCTGTGATCACCGAAGAAGGAGGTTCTTTGGAAAGTACCTCTCATACTGCACCTTGCACAAACTGTGAAAGTTCTTGTAACAGGTTCCAGAGATTTGATGTGACAATCTTTTTGTTTTTTTATTTGGGAGTAAAGCAGGCCTATTAAGAACGGTTTTTACATTGTTAATAACAAGAACAGTCCACTGTGAAGGAGTACTGCCATCTTTAGACTTCTATCATTTCCAGACAACTCAACTTCATAGTCCTAACCTCTGCTTAAGTATTCTCTTCAGTTGAATTTCTACACGTTATTCGTCATTAGAAGAAAACTAGACCTCATTTCAAGATTTATTGTACATCGATATTTTTATAAAGCCAAACATTGTTGATTATCATTTGCATTGAATACAAACCTTTCCTATATTTGTATCTCTTTGTGGTTCCTGAACCGATATTCTATTGTCCTGATTCCAAACTTCTACAGTTTTACAATGCAACATTTCTTTATCTTGTAACTAAAGATTGGTACTTTCTCTTGACAAAACGGATGGAGAGTCAGTGACATCCCTCAAATCAAAAGTGCATTTTGTAGTTTTAATTAAAAACCCACATTCGTCACAACAAAGCTATAGGAGTTTTAAAAACGTCTCCAGCTGTCGACAATAATAGGAAATATGCTGAAAAAGTGAAAGATGTTGATTCCATGTTTTCTGTTCTTGTGGAATTATTTACTACTAGAATATCACATATATAAACATTTTTCTAAAGTTACGTTATTCTCATTGGAAATTACGTTTTATGTGTTTCCCACGTCCCAAACAAAAACCACCAATAAGCTGACTTACCAGTGTTTTTTCCCTATTATTTTAGTGCAGCCTATTTGAATAATCTGCTATATTTATATTCTTTTCCATAATGTACCGAGGGCATTAACAATTGTTTCAGTTGGTACTCCCAGAACTTTAACAGCTATGTTTCAGTTAGTTAACCAGCAGAACTCATCCATCACACAATTTGTCGTTCCTTTACAAGGAAAATCGCTGAAAGGTTACAGCAGCAACAGGCCTAAGGAATATTTCTGTGAGGAGAGACACACAGGATGATTGAAATCAATCGAGGCTTTAGTGTCATATAAACTGTAGAAAACTGTATGCAGTGTCTTTTAGTTTTTGTTTAGTAGGAAGAGGTCTATTAATCCACAAGGATCTTGCTACGGGACAGTGAGGCAGGTCCATGTTGGGAAAATTAGAATTCAATGAGTGAGTGCGTCATCAAATAACTGGCCTGCACTTCGGGGGGCCCGATGGAGAGAGGTCCAAGCTGCAAAAGAGAAGACGTAGATTTATTAATACGTGTATCCATGGAGGGCAGAAGACTCTTCACGTGATGAGAGAAAGTTTTTATAAGAGAATCAGACAGATTTGTCTGTACCTCCGCTGTACCAGTAGAGTTCATATTCCAAATCCACCAAGTTGTAAGTGGATGTAGATTATGTTGTTCCATATGAAATATTTAAAGTGGCTGTATAGCCTGTTATTCCTAATGGAATGTTTCTGCTAAGTGGACGTAGATGCTGTTGCCCCAAATGGAATATTCCTGGTAAATGGAATGTAGATGCTGTTGCCCCAAATGAAACATTTCTGGTAAGTGAAATGTAGATCCTGTTGCCCCAAATGAAACATTTCTGGTAAGTGAAATGTAGATCCTGTTGCCGCAAATGCAATATCTGTGGTAAGAGGATGTAGATCCTATTATTCCAAATGCACTATTTGTGGTAAGTGGATGTAGATCCTATTATTCCAAATGCACTATTTGTGGTAAGTGGATGTAGATCCTATTATTCCAAATGCACTATTTGTGGTAAGTGGATGTAGATCCTATTATTCCAAATGCACTATTTGTGGTAAGTGGATGTAGATCCTATTATTCCAAATGCACTATTTGTGGTAAGTGGATGTAGATCCTATTATTCCAAATGCACTATTTGTGGTAAGTGGATGTAGATCCTATTATTCCAAATGCACTATTTGTGGTAAGTGGATGTAGATCCTATTATTCCAAATGCACTATTTGTGGTAAGTGGATGTAGATCCTATTATTCCAAATGCACTATTTGTGGTAAGTGGATGTAGATCCTATTATTCCAAATGCACTATTTGTGGTAAGTGGATGTAGATCCTATTATTCCAAATGCACTATTTGTGGTAAGTGGATGTAGATCCTATTATTCCAAATGCACTATTTGTGGTAAGTGGATGTAGATCCTATTATTCCAAATGCACTATTTGTGGTAAGTGGATGTAGATCCTATTATTCCAAATGCACTATTTGTGGTAAGTGGATGTAGATCCTATTATTCCAAATGCACTATTTGTGGTAAGTGGATGTAGATCCTATTATTCCAAATGCACTATTTGTGGTAAGTGGATGTAGATCCTATTATTCCAAATGCACTATTTGTGGTAAGTGGATGTAGATCCTATTATTCCAAATGCACTATTTGTGGTAAGTGGATGTAGATCCTATTATTCCAAATGCACTATTTGTGGTAAGTGGATGTAGATCCTATTATTCCAAATGCACTATTTGTGGTAAGTGGATGTAGATCCTATTATTCCAAATGCACTATTTGTGGTAAGTGGATGTAGATCCTATTATTCCAAATGCACTATTTGTGGTAAGTGGATGTAGATCCTATTATTCCAAATGCACTATTTGTGGTAAGTGGATGTAGATCCTATTATTCCAAATGCACTATTTGTGGTAAGTGGATGTAGATCCTATTATTCCAAATGCACTATTTGTGGTAAGTGGATGTAGATCCTATTATTCCAAATGCACTATTTGTGGTAAGTGGATGTAGATCCTATTATTCCAAATGCACTATTTGTGGTAAGTGGATGTAGATCCTATTATTCCAAATGCACTATTTGTGGTAAGTGGATGTAGATCCTATTATTCCAAATGCACTATTTGTGGTAAGTGGATGTAGATCCTATTATTCCAAATGCACTATTTGTGGTAAGTGGATGTAGATCCTATTATTCCAAATGCACTATTTGTGGTAAGTGGATGTAGATCCTATTATTCCAAATGCACTATTTGTGGTAAGTGGATGTAGATCCTATTATTCCAAATGCACTATTTGTGGTAAGTGGATGTAGATCCTATTATTCCAAATGCACTATTTGTGGTAAGTGGATGTAGATCCTATTATTCCAAATGCACTATTTGTGGTAAGTGGATGTAGATCCTATTATTCCAAATGCACTATTTGTGGTAAGTGGATGTAGATCCTATTATTCCAAATGCACTATTTGTGGTAAGTGGATGTAGATCCTATTATTCCAAATGCACTATTTGTGGTAAGTGGATGTAGATCCTATTATTCCAAATGCACTATTTGTGGTAAGTGGATGTAGATCCTATTATTCCAAATGCACTATTTGTGGTAAGTGGATGTAGATCCTATTATTCCAAATGCACTATTTGTGGTAAGTGGATGTAGATCCTATTATTCCAAATGCACTATTTGTGGTAAGTGGATGTAGATCCTATTATTCCAAATGCACTATTTGTGGTAAGTGGATGTAGATCCTATTATTCCAAATGCACTATTTGTGGTAAGTGGATGTAGATCCTATTATTCCAAATGCACTATTTGTGGTAAGTGGATGTAGATCCTATTATTCCAAATGCACTATTTGTGGTAAGTGGATGTAGATCCTATTATTCCAAATGCACTATTTGTGGTAAGTGGATGTAGATCCTATTATTCCAAATGCACTATTTGTGGTAAGTGGATGTAGATCCTATTATTCCAAATGCACTATTTGTGGTAAGTGGATGTAGATCCTATTATTCCAAATGCACTATTTGTGGTAAGTGGATGTAGATCCTATTATTCCAAATGCACTATTTGTGGTAAGTGGATGTAGATCCTATTATTCCAAATGCACTATTTGTGGTAAGTGTATGTAGATCCTATTATTCCAAATGCACTATTTGTGGTAAGTGTATGTAGATCCTATTATTCCAAATGCACTATTTGTGGTAAGTGTATGTAGATCCTATTATTCCAAATGCACTATTTGTGGTAAGTGTATGTAGATCCTATTATTCCAAATGCACTATTTGTGGTAAGTGTATGTAGATCCTATTATTCCAAATGCACTATTTGTGGTAAGTGTATGTAGATCCTATTATTCCAAATGCACTATTTGTGGTAAGTGTATGTAGATCCTATTATTCCAAATGCACTATTTGTGGTAAGTGTATGTAGATCCTATTATTCCAAATGCACTATTTGTGGTAAGTGTATGTAGATCCTATTATTCCAAATGCACTATTTGTGGTAAGTGTATGTAGATCCTATTATTCCAAATGCACTATTTGTGGTAAGTGTATGTAGATCCTATTATTCCAAATGCACTATTTGTGGTAAGTGTATGTAGATCCTATTATTCCAAATGCACTATTTGTGGTAAGTGGATGTAGATCCTATTATTCCAAATGCACTATTTGTGGTAAGTGGATGTAGATCCTGATATTATATGATGTTATAGATTGTGCTCGATAACATACGCTCATTGGCAAGTCAAAATAAATTATAGATCTTTACATTTTGCACTTTTTTATGACTCAGTGACACAGCGGTACCTCTGCGGACTCACAGCGTCACAAACCTTTGGTCTTCATTTCAAACAAATAAACTCTTTAATAAAATAAGTTGAAATATAACATTCATTTATTTTTGTGTGAATTAAACTGAATTAAACCTGAACGTCTAAGTGAGTATTGTATTTTGTGTATGAATATATTATGTAGATTCATCATTCATTACTGCGTGGATAGGTACGTATAATACATTTCGTGAAATATGAATTTCTTTTGTTACTTAGATATTGCAACTTTACTTGTCAATTTGTACAAACCTGTTGTTACTTAGAAACTACTTGTCAATATGTATAAATTAATACATTATTCACACAGTTATTTTTATTTCGGGTTCAAGTTGAACCTGAAAATGTTTTTAGAAGTAACACTTTGCCTCAAGTTTCACATTTGTTAGAACCACTAAAATATTGTTAGAAATTATAACCACCGTATATAATATATACATAGTGTGTAATTTATATAGATAGATGGGTTATATTTAAAATAAAACAGAAGTTGGTAATCATATCAATTTGACGTTTTGTTACGATTTTCTAAAAAAAAAAAAACGAAACGTGTTTGTGGTTAATATTCCGTTATTGTTTTATTTTTTGTAATCATATTTTTTTCATAACTGTAACCAGAATGTCAAAGTTCTGTACCGTGAAGCTTTACCTAAGGACACTTCCAATTTCCACATCTCCATCCTTCTACTGCACGGAGAAGCGTTTTCTTCCAAAACCTGGCTGGACCTGGGCACAATACAAGTGCTGGCTGCAATGGGCTACCGGACTGTGGCAATGGATGTACCTGGTGGGCTTTCTGTTCATTACTAACTTAACATTACAACATTTAGAGGTAGGTGTCAGTTCATCACTGAATGAAGAGAGAGGTAGTAAAGACCTTTATCATAAATTAAATTCTTTGTTTGTTTTTTAAATTTCACACAAAGCTACACGAGGGCTATCTACGCTAGCCGTCCCTAATTTAGCAGTGTAAGACCAGAGGAAATGTAAACAGTTAACATCACCAACCGTCAACTCTTGGTCTACTCCTTTACCAATAAATATTGGATTTGCGACTGAATGGGCAAGCATGTTAGGTGTGACGGATTTAAACTCGCGACCCTCAGATGCGAGTCAAGCGCCTCAACCACCTAGCCATTTTGGACGCTGACCAGTTGTGAATAGTTTCAAACACAGTTGTGTATCTCTTGTGTAGTGATATAGGCTATCATGTTAAGTATGTAATTAACTAGCATGTTTTATTCTTAGGAATTGAATGTTTTTAAACGAATATGTTTAATGATCTATCAATTGTGTAAATCTACAATTGTATTTCTTATTTTCGACATAAATGTTATGCAAAAGTTTAATCCTGGTGACCTTTAACCTGCAGTCTAAGCGGTGCGATCTTTCTTTGTATATATATTATTTACTGCACATTTATGTTTGAATATTTGTGTAACAGGTTTCGGTAACAGTGAGAGGGCACGCATCTCTGACCGCGGCGAGTTCATTAACGACGTAGTTAAAGCCTTGAACTTGATACGTCCTGTAGTGGTCAGTCCTAGTATGAGTGGAACTTTGGCTCTTCCGTACCTGGTAAAACATTCAACGGACATGGGTGGATATGTTCCAGTTGCACCTGGGGCTACAAGCATTCTTGAAAGACAACCTTGTGGTAATGGTCAGTCAAAAGAAATGTCCCTTGACAGTGTATGTGAAAGCCTAAAGGATTACTTTTCACTTCCTCCTCATGACTTAAGTTGTCTTAAGGTAAGCAATTTAAATGTCAACATCAAACGAAACATATAACTGATAAAGTGTGTGGGGTAGAAACCTTCTCAAACGTAAGATACCTGATAAGCACATTTCACGAAATTTAAGAAACATTTTATCAACGTACTTTTGATCTCGAAATATTCAATAAAATAGTTACCTAAATTAACCCACAATTACTGAACTTACACTCGCGATTTAGATATAACTGAATATGTTTACTTGTTCATGTGCATTTCATCATTTATCGAGTCTTGTGTTCAGTTGAGTTACGTACACGAAGTAAACTTTACTATTTATTCTCCTAAAATAATTATAAACATCAGTGGCAGCCTGTCATTGATACTGTATGTTTACAATACGAGTACCGATAAGATTACGAGTTCGTCTTCATCACTGCCCTGAAATAGCTCTTTTTAGGACATCTTTAGCATCAACTAATGGAATGTGATGCATCATCCAAGAGTATATTACAGCTGTCAATATCAACATCTTCAACTAATATGTCGACCCACTTAGCACCTTGGAGTTGGGCAATATCACCCATTACTGGAGTAGTTGGACCAAACAAAGGGTCCTGGGGTTTATCTTTTATTTAGAATGTGTAACATTGATGGTAACATTTATAATAATAATATGTCGACATGTTTACCAATACTTATTCATACCATACTTCAACATTAACACTTCCTCTCATGAAAATTAAGAGAAACTGATTTCATGTTATCTCTAAAGTAATAATTCATTGTAAGTACTTTTAACATTATTGTAATAATCTCTTTTATGCATTTATATTTCTGAGGAATTCACTTGAAGCTAATAAATTTTGCAGAATTCCACAATGGGTAATTTAAACCTTTTTATTACAAAACTCGTATATAATTCGACGTTTGTAGGTTATAAAGCGATTACGAAGGAGATTTGAAATAACGGTGATGTAGAGAAACCTCAATCAACAACGCGATACTCACCCAGTCAATAACAACAAATACAATAAACAAAATACCTAAATTTTTCTGAAAATAAAGCAAATACAATACTGTCACTTATAAAATACACTATGGCAACTTCCACGTATTTTATGTCGGAGAAACAAGCCCAAAACTCAAAACAACTTTCATGTAACACAAAAAAAAATAGAATCTCACGTTTTTAAATTGAACACTGAAACTCAAATATATATATACAACACGTAAGTTTTAAATTCCAAACAGAGAATCCAACATCACTAGACGATAAACCAAATAATTCCTTGTAATACAAGAGCAAACACACGTTAAACCAACATAAAGAAACACTTTTATATCTATATTAATAAACATCAATAAATTTCAAGATGACACTTTTAATTTAAAATGTTTTATAATTTATAAAATATTCTGAGAGTACCAAAAGTGACGCAGCTGGTATTAGAAGGTTGTTAAAAACTATCATATCAAGATAAGACAGTTCAATTATCATTAGAATTAAATGATATATAAGATAACATATCGTTTTTTGAACGAAATCGATAAAAACGCAGTTTAATTAACGTAGATGGGAATGTTTTAAAATTCTTATTTGGTGCAGTAACAACAGTTCGATCAGCAGAGACAAATCTCGAGAGAAATTATTTACTTTATTGGTGAACAAATGGATAATATGAATTATTTCACTAAACCAACTGAACTGAATACCATGATGACAAAAGTATTCAGATCATTGGTAAGTATCACAAATATATCAATACATATCAGAGAAAAACAAAATAAAATATATAAATCAAGAGCTGAGATGTTAGTTTTCCATGACGAAATTCAGGATAATTGACAGTAGTTAGCTTTTACGGTGGAAAACAGTAGATAGGAATTAGCTAAGTCAGTACAAGCACTGTTTATGACCGCAAATAGAAAGTTAATTTCTTGCTTTCTACTCTAAGTAAGCTATCAAATCTGTTAGACAAAACCACATCGGGCTATTTGCTGTGTCCACCGAGGGCAATCGAACTCCTGATCTCAGCGTTGTAAATCCATAGCCTTACCGCTGTCCTATCGATAGACTTTCATTAAAACAATAACTCCATGAACATAGTTATTTAATGTTAAGTGTTAACTGACTTTAAATGTTGTCAACCCAAAACTGGTTTCTTGTCATTTCGATTATAAGACTACAATGATAAAGTTAAGAAACACTGGCTACCTAAAACTAGATAGAACTTCCTTTGGATATTGATAAAAAAATAAGCGTTCCCTCCGTTTGTTTCTCTATAGTTATGTACAAAGTTAGATAACAAGCTAGCTGTGCTCTGTACATACGGGGTTTTCAGTGTATAAATCCACTGAGGAGCGAACTCTTCACCTCATCAAAACTTCTACTTTTCACAATGAAAACAAATTATTTCGTACAATAAATAAATTCATTAAACTAACATAAAAAACATGGATCAAACCTGTCAAATTTTGTATTCAAAAAGTTGTAATTTGCACATCAGTTTACTGAAAGAATAAGAGAAAAGTATATAATTTAATATCAGAATTTTAAAATTCTAATTCAGTGTGATTACGAGTGATAGGCACTATAATAACTATGTTAATAAACCTAGCAAGAATTTCGGGAAGTACCAGTAAATTTAAAATATGGGGAACTGACCTCGTGTGTTTCCTCCTTGTCAATTCATCTGGGAACCATATGTTATAACACGAAATTTGTGCATATGCTTTAATTCGACCTGAGAAGACATGTTTCATAACAATTACCATTCTGGGCCCTCTTTTGAGCTTTGGAATTACCGCCCCTGTTTTCAGGCGATTATATCCCTGAAAAAGGATATTACTTATTTTCCCTGTGAAGCCGTTAAGAGAGGGTCATTATTTAGGATGTCAAATGTTTTGGGAGGCCTAATGCTAAAAGTCAGGTTTGTTTGTTTTGAATTTCACGCAAAGCTACACTCAGGCTATATGCGCTAGTCATCCCTAATTTAGCAGTGTACGACTAGAGGGAAGGCAGCTAATCATAACGACCCACCGCCAACTCTTGCGCTACTTTTTTACTAACAAATAGTTTGATTGACCGTCACTTTGTAACCCCATCATGGCTGAAAGCACGAGAATGTTTGGTGTGGCTGGGATTCGAACCCGGAAACCCTTGATTAGGAATCGAGTGACTTAATCACCTGGTCATGCCAGGCCTAAAAGTTAGGAACCGTGTCCTTATGGGCAAACCTGTAAACATGTGTAAATGTGAATCGAGTTGGGGAAGGAGGTGACATCTAGAAATAAATGTAATTTTTTATCACGAACATTTGAATTCATTTAATTCTTATGCTAATAAATTATTTTAATTGTCAAATGAGGCTTGTTTTAATGCTAATAAATTATTTTAATTGTCAAATGAGGCTTGTTTTAATAAATAAATGTATGTGTCGCATGTTATTAAATATACTTCTTTTGAATGATATTTCCTGAAAAAAAGAACGGTAGAAACGAAATGTTAAGCAGATTATTAATTATTTTTTCTGGAGTTTATGGTCGTTAAAAGTATACAATATACTGCAGTCTGTACTCCAGTAAATGTGGCCCGGCATGGCAAAGCGTGTTAAGGCATGCGACTCGTAATCTGAGGGTGGCGAGTTCGCATCCTCGTCGCGCCACACATGCTCGCCCTTTCTGCTGTGGGGGCGTTATAATGTGACGGCCAATCCCACTATTTGTTTGTAAAAGAGTAGCCCAAGGCCACCCAAGAGTTGGTGGTGGGTGGTGATGACTAGCTGTCTTCCCTCTAGTCTAAATTAGATATAGATATATGCTAAATGTATAGATATATGTGTGTATGTGAAAAATATATTTTTTTATGTATTCTAAATTGATTTATTATTGTTAACTTATAAATATTACATAAAACACACAAATCTTCGGATATTAAAGGATACTCTTGGGTTTCCACAATAAGGCACTCTTTGATAAGTTCCTTAACAATGAAAGCATATTCCAAGATTTTTCATGCAAAAGGTTTATCTATGTTTCAAATTCATTGTGTTTTAAACTATGAAACATTTAATATGGTTTAAATTTACTAATTAATAAAATAATTTCCATAATTTAGTTTGTTTGTTTGGAATTAAGCACAAAACTACACATTTGGTAGAGAAAATGAATATTATTTTCAAAATCTATGGAACTGAATTATAGGAAATCATGCCACTCAACTTGCTACTGTTCTTGGAGAAATCTAACAAACACAATCTGTTAATTTTCTTGTCCCAGAATGATGCCAGTCTTCATGGCCAACATATTTCAACATGCGTTTTGAATATTTGGTTTATGAGCTGTTAATGTATATCTAGTTATCACTGTTGCTGACCAGTAAAAACAATACAGGCCACTACAGTGATAAACAGATATACATTAACAGCTCAAAAACCACATACAGTTTGTTTAATTAGTCTCTTTATACAAGGTTGTGTGAAAGTGTTAGGACAAAAGAATATTTTGTCATTCTTCCATGTCATTACTGATTAAATGAGCCAGGATAGTGTTACTTATTATTTTTAGAATTCCCTACACTTGTACCTTGAACATGTCATAAGGGTTCTGTTTGAATTAATATAGTGATAAAATTCAGGGCTTGAAATAAATGTCATGGTACTGCATGCAATGTATTAACTACGTAAAATGAAGCGAGCATTTTGTACCAGTATATACTAGAAGGAATAAATTTAATAGCAAACCACAAATAAATCTTGATAAAAAACAATAATAACACATATACAATGTTATCTTGTCATTCCACAGACCAAAAGGAGGAGAGAATTGTCAGTAGAGCAGATAGTTTGCATAAAAGCTTTATGTGATACTAGTTGGTTTCTCCATCAAATTTATCTGTAGTGGTCCCATAAGGCTGACTGCCACTGGTCTCAAGCACGACATAAATGCCAAATGATAGAAAAGTGTCCAGATTT
>NC_134828.1:45718553-45757380 GCF_004210375.1 Tachypleus tridentatus | reverse complement strand
TTGAAATCGGTGCTCTGTGGGAACCACTGTATCATTTGAATGACTTCAGCAGCGTATCTCTCAGCTAATTAATTTCTGCATAGGTTGGATGACTGTTTGAGGTCATTATTTCATACAGTTTGCAAAAATCTCCTGCTGAGGTGACACCCCCAAACCATCACAATGTCTCTCCCCTGCTCTATCGCAGGTGCTATGCATTGAAGTAACTTTCGCCTTTCTTCCATGGGATGTACAATGTGCACTTTGAACTATTTCAAACAAGGACTCATCCATCCATGTCACTTCTTTCCAATTATCAGCAGTACAGTTTCTTGACAATATTTGGAGAAGAAGGTAAAGGTTTTTAACTGCTATACAATCAAATATTCCATTATCATCGAATCTTCTTGATACTGTAAATCTGGACACTTTTCTATCATTTGGCATTTATGTCGTGCTTGAGACCAGTGGCAGTCAGCCTTATGGGACCACTACAGATAAATTTGATGGAGAAACCAACTAGTATCACATAAAGCTTTTATGCAAACTATCTGCTCTACTGACAATTCTCTCCTCCTTTTGGTCTGTGGAATGACAAGATAACATTGTATATGTGTTATTATTGTTTTTATCAAGATTTATTTGTGGTTTGCTATTAAATTTATTCCTTCTAGTATATACTGGTACAAAATGCTCGCTTCATTTTACGTAGTTAATACATTGCATGCAGTACCATGACATTTATTTCAAGCCCTGAATTTTATCACTATATTAATTCAAACAGAACCCTTATGACATGTTCAAGGTACAAGTGTAGGGAATTCTAAAAATAATAAGTAACACTATCCTGGCTCATTTAATCAGTAATGACATGGAAGAATGACAAAATATTCTTTTGTCCTAACACTTTCACACAACCTTGTATAAAGAGACTAATTAAACAAACTGTATGTGGTTTTTGAGCTGTTAATGTATATCTGTTTATCACTGTAGTGGCCTGTATTGTTTTCACTGGTCAGCAACAGTGATAACTAGATATACATTAACAGCTCATAAACCAAATATTCCAAAACGCATGTTGAAATATGTTGGCCATGAAGACTGGCATCATTCTGGGACAAGAAAATTAACAGATTGTGTTTGTTAGATTTCTCCAAGAACAGTAGCAAGTTGAGTGGCATGATTTCCTATAATTCAGTTCCATAGATTTTGAAAATAATATTCATTTTCTCTACCAAATGTGTAGTTTTGTGCTTAATTCCAAACAAACAAACTAAATTATGGAAATTATTTTATTAATTAGTAAATTTAAACCATATTAAATGTTTCATAGTTTAAAACACAATGAATTTGAAACATAGATAAACCTTTTGCATGAAAAATCTTGGAATATGCTTTCATTGTTAAGGAACTTATCAAAGAGTGCCTTATTGTGGAAACCCAAGAGTATCCTTTAATATCCGAAGATTTGTGTGTTTTATGTAATATTTATAAGTTAACAATAATAAATCAATTTAGAATACATAAAAAATATATTTTTCACATACACACATATATCTATACATTTAGCATATATCTATATCTAATTTAGACTAGAGGGAAGACAGCTAGTCATCACCACCCACCACCAACTCTTGGGTGGCCTTGGGCTACTCTTTTACAAACAAATAGTGGGATTGGCCGTCACATTATAACGCCCCCACAGCAGAAAGGGCGAGCATGTGTGGCGCGACGAGGATGCGAACTCGCCACCCTCAGATTACGAGTCGCATGCCTTAACACGCTTTGCCATGCCGGGCCACATTTACTGGAGTACAGACTGCAGTATATTGTATACTTTTAACGACCATAAACTCCAGAAAAAATAATTAATAATCTGCTTAACATTTCGTTTCTACCGTTCTTTTTCAGGAAATATCATTCAAAAGAAGTATATTTAATAACATGCGACACATACATTTATTTATTAAAACAAGCCTCATTTGACAATTAAAATAATTTATTAGCATTAAAACAAGCCTCATTTAACAATTAAAATAATTTATTAGCATAAGAATTAAATGAATTCAAATGTTCGTGATAAAAATTACATTTATTTCTAGATGTCACCTCCTTCCCCAACTCGATTCACATTTACACATGTTTACAGGTTTGCCCATAAGGACACGGTTCCTAACTTTTAGGCCTGGCATGACCAGGTGATTAAGTCACTCGATTCCTAATCAAGGGTTTCCGGGTTCGAATCCCAGCCACACCAAACATTCTCGTGCTTTCAGCCATGATGGGGTTACAAAGTGACGGTCAATCAAACTATTTGTTAGTAAAAAAGTAGCGCAAGAGTTGGCGGTGGGTCGTTATGATTAGCTGCCTTCCCTCTAGTCGTACACTGCTAAATTAGGGATGACTAGCGCATATAGCCTGAGTGTAGCTTTGCGTGAAATTCAAAACAAACAAACCTGACTTTTAGCATTAGGCCTCCCAAAACATTTGACATCCTAAATAATGACCCTCTCTTAACGGCTTCACAGGGAAAATAAGTAATATCCTTTTTCAGGGATATAATCGCCTGAAAACAGGTGCGGTAATTCCGAAGCTCAGAAGAGTGCCCAGAATGGTAATTGTTATGAAACATGTCTTCTCAGGCGGAATTAAAGCATATGCACAAATTTCGTGTTATAACATATGGTTCCCAGATGAATTGACAAGGAGGAAACACACGAGGTCAGTTCCCCCATATTTTAAATTTACTGGTACTTCCCGAAATTCTTGCTAGGTTTATTTATTAACATAGTTATTATAGTGCCTATCACTCGTAATCACACTGAATTAGAATTTTAAAATTCTGATATTAAATTATATACTTTTCTCTTATTCTTTCAGTAAACTGATGTGCAAATTACAACTTTTTGAATACAAAATTTGACAGGTTTGATCCATGTTTTTTATGTTAGTTTAATGAATTTATTTATTGTACGAAATAATTTGTTTTCATTGTGAAAAGTAGAAGTTTTGATGAGGTGAAGAGTTCGCTCCTCAGTGGATTTATACACTGAAAACCCCGTATGTACAGAGCACAGCTAGCTTGTTATCTAACTTTGTACATAACTATAGAGAAACAAACGGAGGGAACGCTTATTTTTTTATCAATATCCAAAGGAAGTTCTATCTAGTTTTAGGTAGCCAGTGTTTCTTAACTTTATCATTGTAGTCTTATAATCGAAATGACAAGAAACCAGTTTTGGGTTGACAACATTTAAAGTCAGTTAACACTTAACATTAAATAACTATGTTCATGGAGTTATTGTTTTAATGAAAGTCTATCGATAGGACAGCGGTAAGGCTATGGATTTACAACGCTGAGATCAGGAGTTCGATTGCCCTCGGTGGACACAGCAAATAGCCCGATGTGGTTTTGTCTAACAGATTTGATAGCTTACTTAGAGTAGAAAGCAAGAAATTAACTTTCTATTTGCGGTCATAAACAGTGCTTGTACTGACTTAGCTAATTCCTATCTACTGTTTTCCACCGTAAAAGCTAACTACTGTCAATTATCCTGAATTTCGTCATGGAAAACTAACATCTCAGCTCTTGATTTATATATTTTATTTTGTTTTTCTCTGATATGTATTGATATATTTGTGATACTTACCAATGATCTGAATACTTTTGTCATCATGGTATTCAGTTGGTTTAGTGAAATAATTCATATTATCCATTTGTTCACCAATAAAGTAAATAATTTCTCTCGAGATTTGTCTCTGCTGATCGAACTGTTGTTACTGCACCAAATAAGAATTTTAAAACATTCCCATCTACGTTAATTAAACTGCGTTTTTATCGATTTCGTTCAAAAAACGATATGTTATCTTATATATCATTTAATTCTAATGATAATTGAACTGTCTTATCTTGATATGATAGTTTTTAACAACCTTCTAATACCAGCTGCGTCACTTTTGGTACTCTCAGAATATTTTATAAATTATAAAACATTTTAAATTAAAAGTGTCATCTTGAAATTTATTGATGTTTATTAATATAGATATAAAAGTGTTTCTTTATGTTGGTTTAACGTGTGTTTGCTTTTGTATTACAAGGAAATATTTAGTTTATCGTCTTATGATGTTGAATTCTCTGTTTGGAATTTAAAAGTTACATGTAGTATATTTATTTGAGTTTGTGTTCAATTTATAAACGTAAGATTCTATTTTTTTGTGTTACATGAAAGTTGTTTTGAGTTTTGGGCTTGTTTCTCCGACATAAAATACGTGGAAGTTGCCATAGTGTATTTTATAAGTGACAGTATCGTATTTGCTTTATTTTTAAAATAATTTAGGTATTTTGTTTATTGTATTTGGAGTTACTAACTAGGTGAGTATCGCGTTGTTGATTGAGGTTTCTCTACATCACCGTTATTTCAAATCTCCTTCCTAATCGCTTTATAACCTACAAACGTCGAATTATATATGAGTTTTGTAATAAAAAGGTTTAAATTACCCATTGTGGAATTCTGCAAAATTTATTAGCTTCAAGTGAATTCCTCAGAAATATAAATGCATAAAAGAGATTATTACAATAATGTTAAAAGTACTTACAATGAATTATTACTTTAGAGATAACATGAAATCAGTTTCTCTTATTTTTCATGAGAGGAAGTGTTAATGTTGAAGTATGGTATGAATAAGTATTGGTAAACATGTCGACATATTATTATAAATGTTACCATCAATGTTACACATTCTAAATAAAAGATAAACCCCAGGACCCTTTGTTTGGTCCAACTACTCCAGTAATGGGTGATATTGCCCAACTCCAAGGTGCTAAGTGGGTCGACATATTAGTTGAAGATGTTGATATTGACAGCTGTAATATACTCTTGGATGATGCATCACATTCCATTAGTTGATGCTAAAGATGTCCTAAAAAGAGCTATTTCAGGGCAGTGATGAAGACGAATTCGTAATCTTATCGGTACTCGTATTGTAAACATACAGTATCAATGACAGGCTGCCACTGATGTTTATAATTATTTTAGGAGAATAAATAGTAAAGTTTACTTCGTGTACGTAACTCAACTGAACACAAGACTCGATAAATGATGAAATGCACATGAACAAGTAAACATATTCAGTTATATCTAAATCGCGAGTGTAAGTTCAGTAATTGTGGGTTAATTTAGGTAACTATTTTATTGAATATTTCGAGATCAAAAGTACGTTGATAAAATGTTTCTTAAATTTCGTGAAATGTGCTTATCAGGTATCTTACGTTTGAGAAGGTTTCTACCCCACACACTTTATCAGTTATATGTTTCGTTTGATGTTGACATTTAAATTGCTTACCTTAAGACAACTTAAGTCATGAGGGGAAGTGAAAAGTAATCCTTTAGGCTTTCACATACACTGTCAAGGGACATTTCTTTTGACTGACCATTACCACAAGGTTGTCTTTCAAGAATGCTTGTAGCCCCGGGTGCAACTGGAACATATCCACCCATGTCCGTTGAATGTTTTACCAGGTACGGAAGAGCCAAAGTTCCACTCATACTAGGACTGACCACTACAGGACGTATCAAGTTCAAGGCTTTAACTACGTCGTTAATGAACTCGCCGCGGTCAGAGATGCGTGCCCTCTCACTGTTACCGAAACCTGTTACACAAATATTCAAACATAAATGTGCAGTAAATAATATATATACAAAGAAAGATCGCACCGCTTAGACTGCAGGTTAAAGGTCACCAGGATTAAACTTTTGCATAACATTTATGTCGAAAATAAAAATACAATTGTAGATTTACACAATTGATAGATCATTAAACATATTCGTTTAAAAACATTCAATTCCTAAGAATAAAACATGCTAGTTAATTACATACTTAACATGATAGCCTATATCACTACACAAGAGATACACAACTGTGTTTGAAACTATTCACAACTGGTCAGCGTCCAAAATGGCTAGGTGGTTGAGGCGCTTGACTCGCATCTGAGGGTCGCGAGTTTAAATCCGTCACACCTAACATGCTTGCCCATTCAGTCGCAAATCCAATATTTATTGGTAAAGGAGTAGACCAAGAGTTGACGGTTGGTGATGTTAACTGTTTACATTTCCTCTGGTCTTACACTGCTAAATTAGGGACGGCTAGCGTAGATAGCCCTCGTGTAGCTTTGTGTGAAATTTAAAAAAACAAACAAAGAATTTAATTTATGATAAAGGTCTTTACTACCTCTCTCTTCATTCAGTGATGAACTGACACCTACCTCTAAATGTTGTAATGTTAAGTTAGTAATGAACAGAAAGCCCACCAGGTACATCCATTGCCACAGTCCGGTAGCCCATTGCAGCCAGCACTTGTATTGTGCCCAGGTCCAGCCAGGTTTTGGAAGAAAACGCTTCTCCGTGCAGTAGAAGGATGGAGATGTGGAAATTGGAAGTGTCCTTAGGTAAAGCTTCACGGTACAGAACTTTGACATTCTGGTTACAGTTATGAAAAAATATGATTACAAAAATAAAACAATAACGGAATATTAACCACAAACACGTTTCGTTTTTTCTTTTTTAGAAAATCGTAACAAAACGTCAAATTGATATGATTACCAACTTCTGTTTTATTTTAAATATAACCCATCTATCTATATAAATTACACACTATGTATATATTATATACGGTGGTTATAATTTCTAACAATATTTTTGTGGTTCTAACAAATGTGAAACTTGAGGCAAAGTGTTACTTCTAAAAACATTTTCAGGTTCAACTTGAACCCGAAATAAAAATAACTGTGTGAATAATGTATTAATTTATACATATTGACAAGTAGTTTCTAAGTAACAACAGGTTTGTACAAATTGACAAGTAAAGTTGCAATATCTAAGTAACAAAAAAGAAATTCATATTTCACGAAATGTATTATACGTACCTATCCACGCAGTAATGAATGATGAATCTACATAATATATTCATACACAAAATACAATACTCACTTAGACGTTCAGGTTTAATTCAGTTTAATTCACACAAAAATAAATGAATGTTATATTTCAACTTATTTTATTAAAGAGTTTATTTGTTTGAAATGAAGACCAAAGGTTTGTGACGCTGTGAGTCCGCAGAGGTACCGCTGTGTCACTGAGTTATAAAAAAGTGCAAAATGTAAAGATCTATAATTTATTTTGACTTGCCAATGAGCGTATGTTACCGAGCACAATCTATAACATCATATAATATCAGGATCTACATCCACTTACCACAAATAGTGCATTTGGAATAATAGGATCTACATCCACTTACCACAAATAGTGCATTTGGAATAATAGGATCTACATCCACTTACCACAAATAGTGCATTTGGAATAATAGGATCTACATACACTTACCACAAATAGTGCATTTGGAATAATAGGATCTACATCCACTTACCACAAATAGTGCATTTGGAATAATAGGATCTACATACACTTACCACAAATAGTGCATTTGGAATAATAGGATCTACATCCACTTACCACAAATAGTGCATTTGGAATAATAGGATCTACATCCACTTAGGATCTACACCTTACCACAAATAGTGCATTTGGAATAATAGGATCTACATCCACTTACCACAAATAGTGCATTTGGAATAATAGGATCTACATCCACTTACCACAAATAGTGCATTTGGAATAATAGGATCTACATCCACTTACCACAAATAGTGCATTTGGAATAATAGGATCTACATCCACTTACCACAAATAGTGCATTTGGAATAATAGGATCTACATCCACTTACCACAAATAGTGCATTTGGAATAATAGGATCTACATCCACTTACCACAAATAGTGCATTTGGAATAATAGGATCTACATCCACTTACCACAAATAGTGCATTTGGAATAATAGGATCTACATCCACTTACCACAAATAGTGCATTTGGAATAATAGGATCTACATCCACTTACCACAAATAGTGCATTTGGAATAATAGGATCTACATCCACTTACCACAAATAGTGCATTTGGAATAATAGGATCTACATCCACTTACCACAAATAGTGCATTTGGAATAATAGGATCTACATCCACTTACCACAAATAGTGCATTTGGAATAATAGGATCTACATACACTTACCACAGATATTGCATTTGGAATAATAGGATCTACATACACTTACCACAGATATTGCATTTGGAATAATAGGATCTACATCCTCTTACCACAGATATTGCATTTGCGGCAACAGGATCTACATTTCACTTACCAGAAATGTTTCATTTGGGGCAACAGCATCTACATTCCATTTACCAGGAATATTCCATTTGGGGCAACAGCATCTACGTCCACTTAGCAGAAACATTCCATTAGGAATAACAGGCTATACAGCCACTTTAAATATTTCATATGGAACAACATAATCTACATCCACTTACAACTTGGTGGATTTGGAATATGAACTCTACTGGTACAGCGGAGGTACAGACAAATCTGTCTGATTCTCTTATAAAAACTTTCTCTCATCACGTGAAGAGTCTTCTGCCCTCCATGGATACACGTATTAATAAATCTACGTCTTCTCTTTTGCAGCTTGGACCTCTCTCCATCGGGCCCCCCGAAGTGCAGGCCAGTTATTTGATGACGCACTCACTCATTGAATTCTAATTTTCCAACATGGACCTGCCTCACTGTCCCGTAGCAAGATCCTTGTGGATTAATAGACCTCTTCCTACTAAACAAAAACTAAAAGACACTGCATACAGTTTTCTACAGTTTATATGACACTAAAGCCTCGATTGATTTCAATCATCCTGTGTGTCTCTCCTCACAGAAATATTCCTTAGGCCTGTTGCTGCTGTAACCTTTCAGCGATTTTTCTTGTAAAGGAACGACAAATTGTGTGATGGATGAGTTCTGCTGGTTAACTAACTGAAACATAGCTGTTAAAGTTCTGGGAGTACCAACTGAAACAATTGTTAATGCCCTCGGTACATTATGGAAAAGAATATAAATATGACAGATTATTCAAATAGGCTGCACTAAAATAATAGGGAAAAAACACTGGTAAGTCAGCTTATTGGTGGTTTTTGTTTGGGACGTGGGAAACACATAAAACGTAATTTCCAATGAGAATAACGTAACTTTAGAAAAATGTTTATATATGTGATATTCTAGTAGTAAATAATTCCACAAGAACAGAAAACATGGAATCAACATCTTTCACTTTTTCAGCATATTTCCTATTATTGTCGACAGCTGGAGACGTTTTTAAAACTCCTATAGCTTTGTTGTGACGAATGTGGGTTTTTAATTAAAACTACAAAATGCACTTTTGATTTGAGGGATGTCACTGACTCTCCATCCGTTTTGTCAAGAGAAAGTACCAATCTTTAGTTACAAGATAAAGAAATGTTGCATTGTAAAACTGTAGAAGTTTGGAATCAGGACAATAGAATATCGGTTCAGGAACCACAAAGAGATACAAATATAGGAAAGGTTTGTATTCAATGCAAATGATAATCAATGTTTGGCTTTATAAAAATATCGATGTACAATAAATCTTGAAATGAGGTCTAGTTTTCTTCTAATGACGAATAACGTGTAGAAATTCAACTGAAGAGAATACTTAAGCAGAGGTTAGGACTATGAAGATGAGTTGTCTGGAAATGATAGAAGTCTAAAGATGGCAGAACGCCTCCACAGTGGACTGTTCTTGTTATTAACAATGTAAAAACCGTTCTTAATAGGCCTGCTTTACTCCCAAATAAAAAAACAAAAAGATTGTCACATCAAATCTCTGGAACCTGTTACAAGAACTTTCACAGTTTGTGCAAGGTGCAGTATGAGAGGTACTTTCCAAAGAACCTCCTTCTTCGGTGATCACAGCAGTGAGTCTGCAAGTCTACTGGCTAAAAGCCGGATTTCGATATCCGTGATGGGCATTGTATAAATAGCCCTTTGTATATCTATGCTTAAGAACAATCAAAATAATTTGAAATCGTATGCAAAAATTAAAATTGCAGTGTAATATCATTTTGCTATTAGAAGTACGAATGGTAAGAACGTAATGACAGAACTCTTGAAATATCCAAATGAGGAAAATTTAAGAAGATTGTATAGTTATATATAAAAAGAGTTATTGAAAAATTTTCTCAAGCCTGAATAAACTTTAGGTAATCTGTAAAAATAAAGCACAACTGATGTAGCTTTATGAAATTTATTTGGTTCTATATAATTTTAATTAAACTGACTGACTGTCAGGATGGTTACAGTTCGCAGGTGTCATAACTGAAATATTAATAAATTGCATCCTTCCATATATAATATATCTTTAAATTTTATGACAAGGAACAAACGTTTTCCGACCCGGCATGGCCAAGTGGTTAAGGCACTCGATTCGTAATCCAAGGGTCGCGGTTTCGAATCCCCGTTACGCCAAACACGCTTGCCCTTTCAGCCGGGAGGACATTATAATTGCGGTCAATCCCACTATTCGTTGGTAAAAGAGTAGCCCAAGAGTTGGCGGTGGGTGGTGATGACTAGCTGCCTTCCCTCTAGTCTTACACTGCTAAATTAGGAACGGCTAGCGCAGATAACGCTCGTGTAGCTTTGAGCGAAATCCAAAATAGACCAAACCTATCCAGAATTTTACATCAGATAATCGACAGAAAATTATAAATCAGATTCACTGAACATAATGAAAAACTCTCATGTTTACCACCATTGTAACTCAAAAAATCCACAGTATATCCACAAAAAACAGTGTAATTTTAAACAAAGAACGATAAACAAAGAGTGAAGGAAGCTATCTTAATTGAACAAAACAACCCCGCCCAAAAAACCAACACCCAGGGTACTAAGATACCTATACCATGTTGTGAAGCAATCTCCAGTCATGTGACCTCTTTATTCTTTAGTGTGTGTATTACTGTGTCACTGTCAACTACTTGTACCTGATAATGGAATAATCAGGTCAAAACGGTGTGCATTTATAATAAAGTTTTATTCGTTACTAAATAAAACTGTTTCCAGTTTATTCGAATATATCTTTATTCGAAGATCCCTGATGAACAAAATTCCACCTTTTGAAATCATTTAAGCTACAGGGCTTCAAATATTTTTTTTGTATTTATTTATGTTTTCTTAACATCATGAATGTATTCAGGTATATCCTTAAATTTTTACTCTAATTGTCCTTGCAGTTCACGAAATTTTTTGTTGTCCGTAAACGTGAGTAAATCCTTCTCCTATAATTTCTTGGAATACAGCCTATTCAAACAGGAAATACATAAGCTTCTGATAAATGCATAGGAAAGAATTTAGTTAACATTATCCACCGCTAACAAGAAAAGTAAAATTGATCGTCACATTAAAACGCTTCCACGGCTAAAAGATCGAACATGTTTGATGGCGAGATTCAAACCCACAATCAGTAGCAGTTCGTGAGTCGAACGCCAGGTGCTCTAGGTAACAGAATACTGTGTTAGTGTTGAACAAACTATTTTATTGTTTTAAATTAAACTTTGGTTTACTTGCTTTACCCTACCATCCGTGTTCGATTTATTCTTCACTTAGTTCTGTATGCACAATTTTAAGGCTTATCTGTAGCTAAGTATCACATGAACATGATTTCGTGAGAAAGTCTAAAAAAATTATGTACAACTGTTTCAAACTGTGACAGTTTTGTAAATGACTACCTGTTTGTATTTCTTACCTGGGAAGTTGCAATATCACCAATCATGTTGTTTAATATGATATAAAATAATAAACAGTACAAACTATCTTTACCATCAGTCAAAATTATCAAACAGTCCTTAAGCCTTCTCACAATTCCATTATAAAAAATATCATTTGAAAGTCAGTTTTGAAACAGTGTTAAGTTAACATTACAGACTGTTTAGGTGTCTCCATACAGGTAGGTTCTACACATTACATCATATTGCTACATCTACATTATTATTACAACATTCAGTATAAAGAACTTTATAACAGGATGAAATTACTGGTTTATATATAAAGCACATAGCGAACTCAAGTATTCGATTTGTAAAATACGCAAGACTTAATATTTTATATATGAAACAAATAGAGAATTCAATATACATTTGTGAAAATAGTCGCATCACGTCTTTTTTTCTCAATATCACTCATTTTTGATTAAGGTATATGTATCTAACAGGCCCGCCATGACCAGGTGGGTAAGACACTCGATTCGTAAGCTGAGGGTCGCGGGTTCGAATCCCCGTCACACCAAACATGCTCGCCGTTTCAGCCATGGAAGAGTTATAAGGTGACGGTCAATCACACTATTCGTTGATAAAAGAGTAGCCCAAGAGTTGGCGGTGGGTGGTAGTGCCTTCCCTCTATTTTTTGCTAAATTAGGGATGGCTAGCGCAGATAGCCCTCGAGTAGCTTTGCACGAAATTTACAACAAATCAAACCAAAATCATATCTAACAAGTATTCAATTACAGTACTTACAGTACTGAACAAAAGTGTTGTCCCCCGCTGTTACAGTGGAAAGTCTACGGAGTTACAATGCTAAAATCAGGGGTTCGATTCCCCTCGATGGACTCAACAGATAGTCCAATGTGGCTTTGCTATAAGAAAACACAAACACAAAAGTGTTAGGACAAGAAAATATTTCGTCATTCTTTCCATTTTGTGGGGCTAATTTTTCCATGTCACCATGTAAGAAAACTCAAATATTTTATACCTAGAACAACATGGTAATACTTTACTGTTGACAACCGATGAATCAGTATGAGAATACTTGTCATTCTTTAGAATTTCCGTAAACTTGTACCAAGGACATATCATAAGGGTTTTGCTTGAATGAACATACTGATTAAATTTAAGGTCTGAAATAACTGTCATGGTGCCCAATGCAGTGTGTTAACTATATAGAAAGAATAATCAGTGATGACGAGAAACCCACTTGTTGAGAAATTTATATGCAAAAACGGCTCGTTTGGGCTGAGAAAACACTTTTACATAGAAGAGCGAACGGTCATCGTCAGGAAGAAGGTCGAAACGTTGTTCGCTCTTCTATGTAAAAGTGTTTTCTCAGCCCAAACGAGCCGTTTTTGCATATAAATATATAGAAAGAAGCTAGTAAGGAACTAACATATGGTACCGGTGTATGTTAGAAATAAATTTCATAAAACTTCACAAATAAACCTTCATACAGAGAGTGTTTAACACATTATATTAAGTGTTATTTTCATTGCCCAAAAAGCTTAGAGAATTGTCACTAGAGCAGAGAGTTCATACAAAAACTTTACGTTGTGCTGATTGGACTCTATAGCAAATTGCTTCAGAATTGAAATGTTCTCCTAGAACTGTCAAGTACACCCTAGATCATGAGACTGAGACAGGTAAATTAGAAAATAGGAAAGGAAGAGGAACACCTAAACTCAGTTATACTGATGTTAAGTATTTGTTTATGCAGCTTTCAGGACAGAAAGAAGACTACACGAGATAAACAGCCATGAACCTAATGACAGAAAAATGTCCTGATATACAGTGTCAAGAAGACTCAATGAGAATGAAATATTTGGTTGTGAAGCAGTTAGAAAACCTTTACTTATAACCTCCAATCATCATGAAAAGACTGAAATCTGTTAAAAAATACAAAAGCTGGACTGCTAATGATTGGTAAATGGCTTTATGAGTGGATAAGTCCAATTTTGAAATATTTGGTTCAAAATGTAGGTCGAACGTCCGACGGAGGGAAGGTGAAAGATACTTACCTCAGTACATAGCACCAACCATGAAATATAGGTGGAGTCAATGTAATGGTATGGAGGTGTTTTTCTCTTAATGCAACAGAAGATATTTGCAAAATAAATGGAATAATGAACCAGTACAGATACCAACAGATACTGATCCGGCATGGTATATCCAGTGGTTTGTGTATTATTGGTTATGGATTCTACTACCTAGAATATAACTACCTTCTTTCAAACATTAAGAAAGAAACTGCTGGAGTCATTTTAAAGATGCAATGACCCCATAGAGTCCCAATCTCAACCAGCTTAAGTAGATCTGGAACATGATGGATCAAACACTTGACATGTCAAAAATTACTTCTAAATAAACTTTATGGAAGTGTATTACAGACATTTGAAGTAAATTCCCAAAAGACACTTTTATTAGATGTGTTGCAACGATGGTTGAAAGACTATCTGCAATTATTAAACCAAAAGGGGGACACAAAATATTAGCTCTTTACTGTACTCAACACTCCCACTGAGTTTCTGTTAAACTATGTTTACTGTACTCAACACTCCCACTGAGTTTCTGTTAAACTATGTTTACTGTACTCAACACTCCCACTGAGTTTCTGTTAAACTATGTTTACTGTACTCAACACTCCCACCGAGTTTCCGTTGTACTAAATATGAAGATTAATAACATTTTGGCGTTTCACCTGCGATTTACTTTCCAATGTTCTTTGACAGAAACCTATAACCTCATCCTTGATTTTGTCCTTACAATTTTGCACAATAGTGTATATCGGTGATACTAGGGTTTAAATAATTTATCTAAAGGAAATAAATCTGTAATGCTGAATAAATAACTTGAATTTCACTGACTGATTACAACTTGTTAAACTTTTACACAAAAACAAATCTTGTTTCCGTTAGTAAAATCCTATAGCTATACTTGTTAAGAAACCATTACAGCCAGTAAGTTGATAATTGTCAAACCTATTGACATCTTTGCTTATACAGGAATCAAGATGGTGCTAATCTAAACTGCTTAAATTGCAAAAAATCTAAATTTTTATAACAATGTGGTTAAAAACTGGTTATGATTACAAGTTGTGGTGTCGGAACATCTGTTTGGAACATAATTTGAGCTAAATCATGTGAAAGAACTTGGAACTTATCGCAGCTTCAGTTAAGTATATGATGTAGTTGGTTAACTTGTGTAGCAAAAGAAAATGTACCATTTCAAGTAAAGATTAATAGTCATCTTGTCACTACTCTGACATCACTTGAACAGTAGATAACCTGGCGTGTAAAGCTAATAGTAGAAACTAAGTACGTATACAGGCAAATCATGTGAACGTTCATATACGTTATAAACTGTCACAACTCCATTATAAAATAAGTTTCATTTTTTACTTAAATTTGTCATCAATAGAGCAAATATGTAGGAATATCTAGGCTTTGTTGTCCATTTGTAAACGAATTAATTTGAAGTAAGGATTATGTTTTGATACTGATCACTAACAACAACCCATGGAGTAAAGATGGGTCTCAAGGTAGCTGGTGTGGGTATTTAAACTTTAATTAAAATAAAATACTGAAGAACGTTTCGACCTTCTTAAGTCATATTCTGGTTAACAGGTCAAAACGTTGTTCTGTACTTTATTTTAATTACGTTTTAATACCTATAGCAGTATCTTGAGAATACAATAACAAAATAGTTGTCAACATACGCTGAAAACTAAGATTCTGGTCTATCTAAGTGTTTAGTAGAGGTTTTATAATAATACCTATTATCTTAGTTGTAAGTGAATCCGCATGAGTTAGTAGCCTCACGCTAAAAGGATATAGAAAAACTAATACCACTAAAGTAACTTACATCGACTGTGATACTGGTTTCTTTGACATCAACGTCTGCGACCTTTCGTTTAATTTCTTCTGGTATTTCTTGAGACTTCAGGTCGATGTGCCTCCAGAAGTCTGAAGTTGTGATATCTGTTGTTTGATCTGAGGTTTGTTGACCACTGGCACTTCCAGCTTGACATGGCCAACGTGTTAGAGAAGCACTTGCAAGCAACAATAGCACAGAAAGCTAAGACATCAAAATATTCCGTCAAGCTGGTACTTAGAAGAAAATAACGGCTAGTTACAGTTCAAACTGAAAAACAACAACTTTTCCCTAAATCACAATAAAATATCCAGTAAAAAACCTAAATGTACAGCAGAATAAATTTTTGTTTAATATGTACGCCATGGAAATTTAAATCTATTTTCCTATTTTCTTTCGTTATTATTACATCAATAAAAGGATCACCAATTTTTTGAGGATATGTATATTCAAATACGTATTAACAAAATTTCACGTGCTTTGAATTTCAGAGTTGGAAATATTGCATATTTGTTATAAGTAACTCCAAGAACTGTTTTCTAAATATTGAGTTAACTTATCGAAAAAAAAAAAGAGTAATTTATTCAAAATCAATAAATGACAAACTTAAATAAACAAAATAAAATACGAAACTGATAGACATACAGAAATCGCTCCTATATCGTCACTTTTCTACAAAGAAGATCCGGTAATGTCTCCTCTACTGTGAGTACATGATATGAAACAGAAGGATGAAACATTTGTTTTGAAACCTCGTTTATATAGCGCTACCAGTGCTGCAGCATCTACCTACACTCATAAAAAGTAGTTACTAGTGCTGCATCATCTACCTACACTCATAAAAAGTATGCCACTTTAGCCAATTGTACTTACAAAATCAAGAATAAACAAAAGTGTAGAAACCTGTTTGACAAGATTTTAGCAGGTTCAAATCACATATGATCCATACCACCAGGTACCCAACTCATGGCAACAATTAAGACAACGTTTGCGCTTGATGACTCAACGGTAAGCTTGAGGGCTCAAAACACTAATAATCGAGTTTCTATCCAAATGGTTGTAGCTCATTATGACTTTTTTTTTCATTTAACTCAAGTAAATGAAAGGATGCGTAATCACCTAAATCAAAAGATATTTATTAATCGGAAACATTTAGACAAAATACTCACAGGTCCCCTCGAGACAGAACCTCTTCATGCAATACATCTATAGTCATAGCTTGAGGCCCCCTAATTAGTATAAAGCCCTGGAATTCAGCTCGGTAAGCCCATGCTTTAATTTGAGTTGAATATACTTCATAAACTTTGTTTCAGTCGTTGCAACAAGAATGTTAAGGCTAGGATCACCAAGTCGTTAGAATTTATAATACTGTACAATTTAGTTCCAACTTTTTTAAAGTAGCTTGACATAGACCGTCTCTAGACTTGAGCACTATTTTTTAAACTCTTTTGAAAAATTAATAATTTCAAGTTGCATTTTAATAATAATTTCATTTGACTTTCCTTCATTTTCTAGTAACTGAAATGTATTATATTGGTGTTTAATAATAGATTGCGACATGAGTTAATAATAGGTAGCGCTGCAAAGCAGGTCCATCACGGACAAAAGGAAATTATTTTCCGTCGTCAATATTTTCACGTAAAGTAATTGTACGATAATTTTCTGTTAATTTCAGTTAATCACTAAATATTTGTACGATAGAAAATTGGCTGCTATAGTTGATGATATGATAATAATAAAAACATAATTTAAGAGTAAGCGTTGATAAAAGTAACAAACATTAACTTTCTGTTATGTACATACACAGTATTAAGCATACGTATTGATAACGTTACTATCACTATTTTTATCTTATTTGAAATCAGGATAAAGTATAGTGGTGAGTATTCCCGCCTATCGCGCGAGAGACCGTCTATTTCCAGCCGGGGAGATAGATATGCATACGTTTTACTTTTTCTATTAAATATACAATTTTCAATACTTTTTTGTCAATTACAAAATTTGACTTGCAGATTACAATGTTTTTGAAAAGTAAAAACAACTTTTAAAAGTAAATAAATTTATTTGGCGATGGCAGCATTAAAAGTGACTACATGTTTCAGTACCTCTTCGCCAACGCCACGAGAAATGGCTCGCACTTGGCAAAAGGAGCTTTGAAAGTGAATAATTTAACTCATTATGCGTTTAAGAGGTTTATATCGAAAATTAATATTGCACTCTATAATTGTGCACTATCACCTAGCAACCCGTCGCCTTATTTAACGATAAATTATAGAGTTCATGAAATAAAACCACATTTTCGTGCTAACTTATTAAAAATCCTAAACTTTACGACTTGAACACCAAATACAATCGAAGCATTGGAAAAATTATTGTAAGAAACAAAGTTAAATGCAAATGTTATATCTCACACTATGACTTAAAATCAGAGTCGTGTAAAGAATAACATTACAGATCTCTCTTTAGGCTCTTACAAATTATTGACCAAGAAGCTTTACGTTCAGTGTCAGGATTCATCTGTTAGGTTGGATTTTGAGAAGCATAAATATCCTCTTTCTGCAACGTTATCTCACTCCAGTCTTTCAAAATGAATGGCGAACCAGCAGAAAGTTTCCTCCCCTTTTCGGCCAAGAAAAGAGACTTCTAATTGATTATTTGGAATTAAGTACACAGCTACACAATGGGCTATTTGTGCTCTGCCCATCACTGGTATCGAAACCAAGTTTCTAGCGGTGGGAGTCCACAGACATACCAATGTGCCACTGGGGGGCTTCTTATTGAAGGGAAATTGTGTAACGTGTTAGTTAAGAGATGAACTGCATAAATGGGCAGCAAAAGACAGTATATGAGAGAAAATAAAAATGTGTAATAAAATATCCGTGAAACAACTTAGTAACTTTAAATATACTGCTGAGTCATTATGTTGAATAATTATGTTGAGTTAAATTAGTCTTTGTTTCGGTACATATTTTGAAGGTTACCACGTGGTGAAACTGGCTACCTTTGAGGACAAGCAAGTCGCCAATAGTTACACACTGAATTTCAAAAATACGAACGAAATAACTTCTATTAAACCGATAAAAGAAGTTTTATAATATGTGAAGAGGTATGATCACACAGTTCAGTAAAATGCGTGCCAAATCATTATGCAAGGTTTGTTCATACGAATATTTTGAAAAGTATATTTATGATCTAGGTTAAATTTATGTAGATTAACTTCCATATTGTTATACACAAGCTGTGCAATTCTCATCAAAATCTACTAACAAACAAGGTTTTCTAAAATGCCATGAGTTATACAGTGGAAAATAATTAAGCAAGTTCCTGGCAAATGACTGACTCTACAGCACAAAATAACAGCCATTAGAGGTAATAATGAATAAAACTGATGCAATTAATCTATGTTAACCAAAGAAAACCCACAAACCGCTTAATACATAAGAATCAGAAGAGGATACCTCATTTATTGGATGGTATAAAACCATTTTATGACACGAATTTGATGATCCTATCATCGACAGAGTTGGTCAGTTTTTAAATGTCTTTTGTTTCATCATCCCTTGCAGATGATAGTACAACATTTCAGAGATCATCCTTTGATGTAAACTTTCTTACACCAGCATAAATCGTAAGTTTCATGATATGTTACAAGTTCTCTATGAGGTTTTAATCTAGAGAGGAAGCTGGCCATTCAGTAAGTTAGTTAGTTTTCAAGCCTAATTTGGAAAGGTAACTCAATGCACCATGAGCAGCATGAGATGGGGCATTATATCTCATAAAAATGGCTTTTCTTTTGAATCCCATAGACTTGGTCCCATACCAAGGTTTTAAGTTGTCCTTAAAAAATGCAACATAGGCTTCAGAAGTCACTTTTACATCATCAGGTACTCTAAATTGACCCACAAGCTCAGTACCAATGATACCAGCTCAAAATATCACTCCTTTTGTGAAACTGTCTAAAGAGCGAACAATAACTTTGTTTATCTGGGGTGATTTGAGACTGTTGTTTTTTATTGAAAATTTCGCTAATAACCGTTTTTGCACACCTACTTAGTGCTTTTTAGTGTATCACTGGTTCCTACATAATGTTTTTGTTAAATAAAGAGAAGATTAGTGATTATCTTATCAAAGATTATTAGTGTTGTATTCACGTATTTTTTTCTTGTTTTATTATTGAACAAATGAAGGGTTAATCGTTTATTAATAATGATTCTTGTTAATTAGGGTTCTTCTGAATGGGAAGTAAGTAGACTTTGTCTGTAATAACATTTAAAAAAAAGTTAAGCACATCTCAAACATCCCAAAGTATTTGGAACTGGCTTGTTCTTATGCTTAATATTTGAGTTTCTTTGTTTGTTTGTAGTTAAACACAAAGCTATGCAATAGGTGATCTGTGCTCTGCCCATAAGAGCTATCGAAACCATTTTTACAGCAGTGTAAGTCCGCAGACGTAACGCTGTGCGATTGGGGAGCTAATCTTTGGAAGTAAACATTTTTACAGTACAATGATTTATTGTATACGGCGGTGTTTAAAATAACGGATTTTACAAGCTCAGGGTAATTAAACAGCATTAAACTAATGATTCATTGGCATCAGTAAGATTTTGTATTGGTTAAGCACGAAAATACCCAATAGGTTCTCTGTGCTGTACACATCATGGATATCGAAACCTGAATTATAGCGCTGTAAGCCTGCAGATTGCCAATGGATGTTTATTTGTTGGAAAGGGAAGATACTTTTTGGCCACAAAGTAGAAAAACTGTAATGGAATTTTAAAGAATTTCAAGATTATTTGTTTATTTAATTTCACTTTAAGGACGAACAAATACATCATCAGATATTTAAGATGTAAACGTAAAAAAAATAAATTGTTTTTTGTTTCTGTACGTTTAGGGCGATTTTATTTTTTTCTACCAAGTTAATTTATTTTTTGAGATACTTATTACCTTCCTGTTACACCAAACATGTTTTCCCTTTCAGGCGTGAAGGCGTTGTAGTGTAACAGTCAATTGCACTATTTGTTGGTAAAACAGTAGCCCAAGAGTTGGCGATGGGTGGTGGTGACTAGCTTCCTTCCATCTAGTCTCATACTGCTAAATTAGGGACGGCTAGCGCAGATAGCCCTCATTTAGCTTTGAGCGAAATTCAAAAACAAAATTATAGATCATTTCTTTAAATTAGGGGCCACTAAACTACGGCCCGCGGACCAGATATGGCCCTCGAGGTCATTTTGTTCGGCCCGCCAGCAGCTAGCCTCTTGGAAACAAAAATGTCCGACTGTCATAACAAAATAAATCACACCGATGTTCGCTTTAAGCTGGCAAACACAAGACGTTATGTTAAAAAGAATCAAGGCTGTCACGCGCATTTTTAACCAATAGGAAAATTTTTCATTCGTCCTTGCTGCCCGTTTATTCATATCGAGGCACGTAGCTATGAAAGCATTAGGATTTCGAATACAAGAACAGACCTAACCCTCGTCCTATCGACTCGTCTTGTAAATTCAGCAGCCGAGTGTTACCGCTTCAGCAAGCTCATTTCTCTTATTAGTCGGGTTATGCGCTTTTCGTAACTCGTTCTTGGACCTGTACAATACGTTCCTCACAGCGTTCTGTTTTTCATTTTCAGATCCTGTTTTTTTTTTTCACCCATTGTTATGGCTGATTTTAAAAGAAGAAAAGTGGACTCTGAGTGTCGTGCTTTCAATAAAGAATGGGGAGAAAAGTACTTCTTTGTGGAAACAAAAAACCAGAAAGCTGCTTGTGTAATATGTACCGAAAGTGTTGCCGTTTTGAAAGAGTACAATCTTCGGCGTCACTATGAAACAAAACATCTATTAACATATTTGAAATTTTTAGGAAAGCTCCTTTCTGAGAAATTTGAATCTATGAAACGTGTTTTTGAATCTCAAAAGAATCTCTTCACGAGAAAGTTTACTGAAAATATAACTGTCACTCATACAAGTTACAAAATAGTGCAACGGATGGCAGAGCGAGGAAAACCTGTTACTGACGGCAACTTCATAAAAGAGTGTATGATGGAAGCAGCAAATGAGCTGTGTCCTGAAAAAGCCAATTTTTTTTTTTAAGTATCAGCCTTTCAGCAACTTCAGTTGTACGGAGAGCAGAAGAACTTGGAGAGAACATCGCATTACAGATACGCCAAAAAAGCTAGGAACTTCTTATGGTAGTCTCTGGCACAGGATGAGTTTACTGATCTCTCGAGCACGTCTCGTGTTCATTTGTGGAGTTAATTTGGACTTTCAGATCACGGAAGAGTTGGCATCAGTTTGCAGTACGCACGGAAGAACAAGTGGAGAAGACATTTTCATGAAAGTGCATAAAGCTTTGCAAGACTATTGCCTTCAGTGGAATCAGCTTAGAGGTGTAACAGTTGATGGAGAAAAAAACTTGGCTGTAGTAAAGAAGGGTCTGATGGGGCTGATCAGGAAACAGTTGGAAGATCTTCAACTTCCAAGCGCTCTGTTCATACACTGCATCATACATCAGCAAGCACTCTGTAGAAAAGACTTAGATATTTCTTGCATACTGAAACCAGTCATTTCTGCAGTGAACTTCATTCGGGGTCATGCACTTAATCATCGCCAGTTCAAGGCGTTTCTTGAAGAAATTGATAAACCAACAGACCGAATTGACAAATGCCGCAGGCCAGTGAAAGTTTAATCAACAAATTGTAGTGACAAATCAACAACTTCAGGAGTTGTGTCAGTAGGTAAATTATCAAATGCAACAGTCAAATCAGCAAATTGAGGATTGATCTCGCAGGATCCAGATCCGTAAGCGTTAGCAAGCCTCATTCATGTCGAAGAGGTATAGAGGTCGGAGAAGAGGTTGATGAATCAAGTGTCAGATTACTGAATACAATCGGACATTGCCACATTTAAGATTGTGTTGGTATGCAGAAAGTATATATTTTGCAGACATAAATGATAAATGTCTCTTAAAACCCAATTTTCTTACTATAAATGGGTACATTCTTGAATTTGAAGAGTTGAAACTGAAATGTATGGGAAGAAGCCATTATTAACGTTTTAAAAGCAAGAACAATAAATTTAAAAGAGATAAAGTAAGAGTAAAAAAGAGTTGAGACCATCTGCACTGAGTCTGAGATGTTAAATTTATATATGTAAAAATGGCTGGTATGGATTGAGAAAATTTTTATGTAGAGGAGGTTCCCAAAGAAAGAAAGAGGTAACTGACCGTTAGCTGACCACATGTTTGAAGGAGGTTGTGTAATTGAGTGTCGGAATGTAGAGAGCGTACTTAGATGTTTGATTATATAATTTTATATTATTTATTTTAGTATTATTATTTATTACATTATTTTTAATATAGGTATAAAGGTGTTCCTTTGTATTGGTTTATTTTGGGCTTGAGTTATTGTACAAGTAAGGCTCCTTTAATTTTGCGTTTGTTTATGTTTGTTTCTTTATTTAGTATTTGGGTGTTTTTTATGGTTATGTTGTGTTTATTTGATTTGCAGTGTTCGAAAATGTGTGAAGGTGACTTTTGTGTTCTTTGAATCTGATTTCCATTTTTTACTTGTTTTTTTCAATATAGAAGTCGCGGCAGTTATCACATTGTATTTTATAAATAATGTTGGTATGGTTTGTCAATGTAGTTTTTACATAGTATGGACCTTAGTTTTGTGCCTGGTTTTTGAATAAATTTGGTATTAACCGCAATGTTATATTTTGTTACTAGTTTTTGCCAAATGTTGGTTATTTTTCCGCTGATGTCGGAAATATATGGTATGCAGCAGTATATGGTTTCGTGATTTTTTTAATTCGTGAGATATATTTACTTTTGTTAGTTGATTTTGCTTTCTGTCTAGGTGTGTGCGTATAATGTTTTCTACGGTTTGTGGAGGAAACTTATTGATGTTGATGAAGTATTGTTTTATTTTGTCTAATTCATCCTTCATTTTATCTGGTGAGCATAGTTTCATGGCTGTGTTTATTTGGTTTCTTAGTATGTTGAGTTTTAGTTTTGTTTCATGTGCTGAGTTCCAAGGAATATATATATTCGAGAAGCTAAACTTTAACTTGCTGTGAAACTTGTTCTCTAATAGTAGTTCAACTAGTGTCTACAAAATATCGTGAACACTTGTTTATTCTAAGTAGGTAATAATGTTTCAAATAAGGAATAATGTAAGGTGTAGTTACACATCAATGATTTAATGAATGTTCCGTTGATAATTTTAATATCGATGTAACTTGCATTTATAAATATTCATTAAACAAAACGTTCATTTCCGATCGTATAATAATAACCTAAAATATAGAAGAGAATAGACTAATGAGTAATATTAGGCTAACGTTTGGTTCAGATCGAGATGGGTATTAAAGTAACTTAGGTGGCGATAATATTCAAAGATGGAAATTATCTTTATAAGCATTTTATAAATTCCTAACATCAAGGAAAGTAACGTATCTCTTAGATGTTATAACCAGCATTGGCATTAAAATAAATGTCACCATTAAATTTGATATATATCAAAATCTTGGCAATATTGGATTTCTTCCATTTTTGAAAACATAGAATTGCAAGTAGATGGCCTCGAGAGTTGTAAAAAACATAAATGTTATATATGCCAAAACTTATTTTCTTTAAATAGTGGTTTTCAGAACAGCTTCACGAAACAAACCAAGAACATTCGTGTATGTAATATTTTCGAAATCAGAATTTTGCTCAAGAACTGTATTACTGTACATGATAATAAATAAGAGTTAACATTATGTTTAATAATATTTCGTAAAGTTAATTCGTGGCTTAACAGGTATTGATATGGCAAATGAAAAATAAAGAAAGGTCCTCTTTAGGCTTGTCTTCTTTAAATGTCGTTCCTGATAGACATAGGTTACATTATCTGTTATAAATAGGCAAACCGTTGAATAAAGTTCTATAATATCTTCATATTTTTAACCTGTAGTACTGTTTAATTATGAAATTTAAGAAATATTTTTATTCTAAATTATGTCTTTCTTGAATATGAAGTTAAATAAACTAAATTACTTCTTTTTTTTTTTCGTGTAACAACAAAATTCATATGTTCTTCAAGTTTCAAATTCCGTATAATTGGGAGGTTTTTGTTTTCGAAATATTTTCATGGTGAGCGAAATCGAGAGTTTTAAAACTGCCTCATGTAACTTATGTATTTATTTGTTTTAGGTCTTTTATGTTCCATGAAAAAATACATAATTAAATTTCCTATGTTATATTAAAACGTTTCGCCGAGTCAGCATTTTTATCAATTTTTTTCATTGTAAATAACTGGCTATTCTATAGTCTTTTAACATGTTGTGTGAAAGCTTTTAAATTTAGGTTAAATTTATGTTATTACAACTTGATTTTCTGTCATATTACGGTGAATGCTGATTAATTTTCTAGTATTTTAAAAATAAAACATTTTTAGGTATAGGTGGTTCTTCATTGGAAGTTTGACTTATATATGATATTTTTATGGTATGTTCAAATCTTCTTGGCAAAGGCTTATAATAAAAACAAGAAGAAAACTCAAAGAAATATTCCTGATTTGTCAAATGTCTAATTCAGCGAATTATTAATTGTGATGGTAAAAGCTGTGTTTTATGGTAAAGGACAAATGTACAAATTCCTAGTAACATTTACAAAAATAAAAAATATGTTATTTTCTGACCTACATTTAAAATAGCGTAGCAAATGAATACATCGAATTTTTATTAAAAACTCTTTTTTACATTAACGTTTCTTAAAATATTCTAATACATGTTTTGACTAAATGTTTAAAAATCTGTTACCTAAGGCAAAAATATTTTTACTAATATAATATAGCGTCATCTGTTGGGGTAAAATATATTTAATTCTTTCTGACTCATAGTCACTGGTGTTTATGATGTAACTAGCCTCGCCCGTTAAGAAATGAGGAGTTGGGTTTGTTACCCCCCCTCCAACGTCCTCTTCCTTCGTTCAGTGAGTTTGTTTATTAAATTTCCCCCATCATTATAAAAGAAAAACAATCATACATTGTACTGCAATAAAGTTTAGAAAAAATCCTAAATTACAATGAATTTTTCTTTTCTTACATTAAATGTTGTTTCTCGAAAAATCGTCTTTATTACTTTTTATAGATATGAGGTTAATGGCTTATTACTTTCTTAGCACACCATATAGTTTAATGACACCATTCTGTATAACACGATGTTTTAAATTTTTAATACAGTTTTAATGTGTTACCAAAAGATAGACAGTGATTTTACATATATATTAAATTACCTCTTCATCTTAAGGCTAGTAATAAATAATTTCTGATGGTAAGAAACCATAGTTTCAATAACATACTCTTGTTGCCCAAATCTTTACCCATAACCTTTCAGCAGAAATTGTTGAACAAGACTCAAATTATCTATTTCATGAAGTTGTCTTTCTTAAGTGGTGTGACCCGGTATGGCCAAGCGCGTTAAGGCGTGCGACTCGTAATCTGAGGGTCGCGGGTTCTCATCCCGGTCGCGCCAAACATGTTCGCCCTTTCAGCCGTGGGAGCGTTATAATGTGACGGTCAATCCCACTATTCGTTGGTAAAAGAGTAGCCCAAGAGTTGGCGGTGGGTGTTGATGACTAGCTGCCTTCCCTCTAGTCTTACACTGCTAAATTAGGAACGGCTAGCACAGATAGCCCTCGAGTAGCATTGTGCGAAATTCAAAACAAAACAATTCTCAAATGGCTCTGTGATAAGTGGAAGGTTACATAAATTCATCGGTATTTCACGTGTACCAAGACGTATGCTTCTAATTGCATAATATAACCTAGAAATTACGGTTTAAAGGTCGATAGAAGATTATTTAAATATAATAATTAATTTGAGATGTCATCATAAGTTAAGACTAATGACAATACGGGTGGGAGAAATAAAGAAAAATATGTTTTACCTTTTAAAAAGTAATAATATAACTGACAGACTTCACGAAAACCCGACAAGAACTTCTAAACGTTTTCATTAAGATAAACGTGTGTATGAAGTAAAAGGTAAAGCGATGAAAAAAGTAGAACTCAAGCCAGCTTTCATAAACTTCCAAGTTTTATGTACGTATTTAAAACAACAGCAGCCCGCTAGTACAGCGGTATGTCTCCGGATATACAACGCTAAAATCAGGGGTTCGATTCCCCTCGGTGGGCTGAGCAGATAGCCTTTGTGGCTTTGCTAAAAGAAAAACAAACACATAAGACAACAATATCAGGTCATAGTTTTATTGCTGAGACACAGACAAACTACAGCATTACCAAAATAAAACTGGCTTTTATATACATTATTCCAAGTATGGAATGAATCCATAACTGTATTCCTGTTTTTCCAAATATGCAAAGAATTTGTTATAAATAAAGTAATAAGCCCATTTGAAAAATAATAATGAATATTACAGTAGTGATTTCAACGAGTGACTTTTTAATTAATTTATTTAATCCGTCATATGTTGAGGGCATGTGCATAAAAACGGTACAAATAAAACAAATGAATATATTACAGTCATATAGATATTTACACCAAAACACTTTAAAAGCAAGAACAAAAACATAAAAATAATCTAAATACACACATTGAAGACTCTTAAGTGGTAAAGTTACACCACCGAATTTCCTGCACTCTTCGTTCCAAAGCCTTGTTGGATTATCCGTTTTGTCGGACTAACACGGGTCACATAACAATAATTCAGCAATACACCTCTGGCTCATTAATTTATCCCTCCCTGTATCCCTAAAGTAACATGAACTACCAAAAACTTAAATAAAACAAATATTGCATTTTAAAGTTTGAAGAAGGAAAGTATGCGCAATGTAAACAGTTTGTCTGGAACCTAATGGAAAGACCTGATATTTAAGCGGCTGCCAAAGTACGTTCATTTTTATTTATTCATGTTATTACTACCAGATGAATACTGCATTCATTTTATTATCCTTTTATCTTATATGAAGTCGTATAAATAAAGTACATTCATTACTAATTTGTTTGTTTCACTAGTCCTCCAATTACTTCTCCCCTTCCCACGTGGCACGTCCATAAGCTTGGGGACCTACAGCGCTAACTTTTAGGGTTTAATACCTGTGAAGGAATTATCTAAGAATGCCTGTTGTGCAGTTTTGTACTAAGTTAAAAGTAAACTATTTTCACATGCGTATGCATATTAGTAACTTGAAAAAAATATTTAGATTATTCTTAAACTTATGGCTTTATATATTGTAGAAAAGTACGTTCACCGTTTTGAATGTCTTATCTCATGATGTTAGGAATATTCTCATGAGATTTGTTACTTAAGTATAAGATGATTCACAGTGACAAAAGACTTGGCATTAACTGAGCTCCTGTTACAATTTGTGGTTGAAAACTTTCCTAGATGCATTCGTTTGTTTTAGCGCGAGGCTACACAATGGGCTATCTGTATTTCGAATACTGATGAGAATCGAATCCCGGATTTTAGCATTCTAAGTCCAGAAGTATCGCTGACCTCTACTTTTCCAATGTTAAAAGATCGATAGAAGCACGCCTCAGGCCTTGATCGGACTTCTAGTACACTAAAATAACTTCGAAGTAGGTACAGTTGAATCTGGGAAAATAGATACATAATAGCCTCAGGGGGTATCGAAATCTTCAATTAATCAGGCCAAAGTCCAATAGCCTCCAAATCTCCGTTTCTGTGCATGTGTAAGTATTGGAAGTAAATTTTTAATGGGTAACAAGGAATGGTTTTACATTCGTTCACTGTTCTCCCTAACCTTTTTTAACAGAATTAAAATGTAAAATCTGTATTTCAAGAAGCAGAAGAGCGGTACTGTTTGTTTTGCTGGTTCTTCAAATTCAAACAAAATAACAATATGGGTGTTGATCATCAGTTTTAGAAAGCACAAAACTCAGAAGGAATTGTTGTGGATGAACTATCGGGACATAGCACGAAACAGAAAGGACACTAAGTTGGTTACAAAATATATTATCATGCAACAATAACATGTGACATGGTAGAATTGTTACACGTCTTTAGTTTTCACCTAACAGTTCAGTGGGTGGGAGCCATGAGGGAAAAACTGGTGCTATATCTACAGTGAGCTTTTCAAAGGGCCACCAGCTTTGGCAGCATTATTTAATTTATCATTGTTTTCATTCTATTCGGGTACTACTGCTGCAATTATTCCTTATTTGTTATATTACAAAATGTACTTTTTATGATATTTTATAACTGGTATTTTTTATTAATTCTTACGTAACACAGGTTTGCGAATTAGAACTTTATAAAAGCTGTTTTCGTTTTAATAACCGATGTTTCGTAATTTAGCTACGCAGATTTCGAAAATAATATTCATTTTGTCTCTCATGTAAGGATTATTTACAAATCATAAAAGGAAAAACTCTTACTTGAATCAAATTATTATTTCGTTTACTCACAATGAACATTTTTTTTTATTATTATGTTTGGGTCACAGACCAATCGGCTACGCGAGTTTCTTATCGATTGTCAATATTTTAAGCGTTACAAAGTGTGACCCGATTTTAATGAAAGTAAATCACTTGTCTAAACAGGCCTGGCATGGCCAAGCGCGTAAGGCGTGCGACTCGTAATCCGAGGGTCGCGAGTTCGCGCCCGCGTCGCGCTAAACATGCTCGCCCTCCCAGCCGTGGGGGCGTTATAATGTGACGGTCAATCCAACTATTCGTTGGTAAAAGAGTAGCCCAAGAGTTGGCGGTGGGTGGTGATGACTAGCTGCCTTCCCTCTAGTCTTACACTGCTAAATTAGGGACGGCTAGCACAGATAGCCCTCGAGTAGCTTTGTGCAAAATTCCAAAACAAACAAACTGAACATCGTTGACCTACTAGTTATTACCCCTTTCATCGTGTCTTCAATTCTTGTAGCTATAAATATTGTCCCTAAAGATTTTGAAAACATTCACGAAATTATCCTAATCTTCCGTGTGGCAAGGGTTATGAGAATTTTAAAACTGGCTCGACATTCGAGAGGCTTGCAAAGTTTGGGATATACAATGAAGAAAAGTATCCAAGTGTTCTGGTTGCTCATCTTATCCCTTGTAATTTCCATCGTATTTTTTTTCTAGTCTCGCTTATCTTGCAGAGAAAACGAACCTGAAACACTTTACACCAGCATTCCCTCTGCCTTTTGGTGGGCTTGTGTTACCATGACGACTGTTGGTTTTGGAGACATGGTTCCCGTTACTTTACCAGGCAAAGTGATTGGGAGTGCCTGCTGTATTGCTGGTGTAGTGGTTGTTGGGATGCCTGTACCAATCAGTGTCAACAACTTTGCAGAGTTTTACAAAAAACAGAATATAGTCCAAAGAGCCCTGGTGAGAAAAAAATAATCGAAGAGGCCGAAAGAGCAAACACGTTACCGGCACCGTCTTCATGTTCTTCGCTCTCGTTTTCGTCACCAGGAATTCTTTTCCGCAAGATAAAATCCAGATTCACCAGCAAAGTGAGCTCTTTGTTTTGTTTTTCGTCATTTCACTCTTGTCATGTAGTTGAGGTTTTGAAGGCGTAGACATTGCAGTAAATGTATATCAGTACATGCAGTGAAAAATTTTCTAGCAAGTAAATACAATAAGCCTTAGTTAAAATATGTATGGGAGGATTTTAACAAATAATATTACCAAAACACATAAAGCACTCAGTAACTGATCAATTCCAGATTAGAATGACATTTACGTTTTTAATAATGTTTTTTTCTTCCATGCATAAAATAACTTAGATTTTTTTTCAGTAGATTTGGCCAAATAAGATTCAAACACATCTATAAAGGTATATAAAAACCTGATGTTTTATTCCAAAAATTATATAACTCTCAACAGAGAAATCAATACTTTTTGATATTACGACCATGAAAGTTCAGATAAACTTGAAACAGATTTATACCATTTTATATTTCCACAGAAATACTAGATATGCAGTTCAAACCATCAAATAAACATGAACCTCTTATATGCTACCCAAACTGTCGATAAAAACTAACACATACACTAAAGGCCGTGTTTGTTGTCAAGCACAAAGTTACAAATTGGGCTATTTTAACCTTCAAATTTACCGCTGAATGACCGAAGAGCCAATAATGGAACTGTATGAAATCGATATCTAGGGACATCGATTTTGAATAATGTCCACTAAAAGAAAGCCGTCCATGTCCTTGATTAGGCCTCTTTTCATGACAAATTCTGTATTTATATGCAGTACAAAGTAAGAAGAAGATTGATTTGATTGTAACGAGAGTATACTCTGACCTGTTCTGGTGGTTACGACGCTCGAACTTTCAGTCAAAGGAGGATATTATGATGTACTAGTCAATCCCAGTTTTCACTGGTAAGAATAGCCCAAGAGTAAGCAGTGGGTATTGTTGACTAGCTGGTTTTCCTCCAGTCTGGCACTACTGAATAAAGGATAGCTCTCGAACAGCTTTACACGAAGTTCCAAAACTAAAATACTTTGACCTTTGTACCTACCCTCTTGATTCATAACTTACCTCTGGTTGCAATTCCACTAATAATTGTGAATCTTTTCGACAAAGTTTCGCGGTATGTCATACCTTTTGAAAATTTGTTTCACCAGTCTCCTAACACAAAATTACACCAAAGTTTTCATAGTTAACAAAGTGCACATACTCTTTGTAGGGTGTCGTGACGTACTGCATTTATCTTGAATAGATATATTCATAGAGTCTTCAACAACTGGATCTCTAATCCTGGATATTTCGTTGAAGCAACTTGTATAGTTTATTCATAGAGAGAGATCCTTTTTGATTCTTTTGCCTACTGTTGCCTGGGTCATGTAGACAGCTTTTGTCATTGTCCTCTGTATTTGTGAATTCTTGCCTGTTAAAAGGCGCTACAATTTTCTTCTCATGTCTGAGGTATGACTTTTATTACGAATCTCTTTCTTGTTAGTTCTAGACTGCCAAATTGATCCATATTATTTTGTTTCATAATGCCATTAAATAGCGTACATAGCCCCAATCTGTACTTTGTCCACCACAAGCTATCAAACCCCAGAATATGGCTTTATAAGTCCAGGAACTTACTTCTGACGACACCATGGTTCCTTTCTTCGAAATTGTAAGTCCCCAGTCTATTATTTTAACGTATTAATAATTTACATTCAGAAAGAACTATTACTTATTGTTCTCAAAGGAATCAGATTTAGTACAGCATCACACTACTACGTATTACCAAACAATGACAAATTATAGTTTCATATATACCATTCTATCGCAATTTTGTATCGGCTGTTTGTCATATGACTTGCTGATTTTTGTATCCAGCATCAAATACTTTATATATTATCGCTTAATTTTCAATCTTGAATATGCAGAGGTTGTAGAAGGCAAAGAGAAGAACAAAGAAGACAATATATGGAACAGGTACTCACCTGTGAGAATTTGCTACTTTAAAACTTGTTTCATAAATTGTTGCACCAACTCTCTAATTGTTAATGGGTGTGTTAGAGTATATATAACCATACCATATGATTTTGATCCCACTGTTTAACTCTCTAATTATTAATGGGTATGTAAGGTATAGATTACCATACCATATGATTTTATCCTACTGTCTAACTCTCTACCCATTAATGGGTATGTAAGAGTATAGATTACCATGCCATATGATTTGATACTGCCGTTTAACTCTCTAACTACTAATGGGTATGTTAGAGTATGGACTACATGCCATATGATTTGATCCTACTGTTTAATTATCTAATTATTAATGAAGTATGTTAGAGTATAGATTGCAATACTATATGATTTGATCCTACTGTTTAATTATCTAATTATTAATGGAGTATGTTAGAGTATAGATTACAATACTATATGATTTTATCCTACTGTTTAACTCTCTAATTATTAATGGGTATGTTAGAGTATAGATTACAATACTATATGATTTTATCCAACTGTTTAACTCTCTAACTATTAATAGAGTATGTTAGAGTATAGACTACCATGCCATATGATTTGATACTGCTGTTTAACTCTCTAATTATCAATGGAGTATGTTAAAGTATAGATTACCATACCATAATATTTTATCCTAATGATTAAGATATGATTGAGAGAAAAAAAGACATTTAAGTATTCCAAAAGAAAGTTTTGCGACAATACCAGTGTTATCTTACCAAAAGCTCACCATCACTAGAAAAATAGTGTAATAGGAGAGAAAGGCAAATCTTTTTTTCTATATAAGGAAGTCATGAAATAACTGTGTAAAAAGATGCTACACTTTTGATAAAGCGTTTTTAGAAATTTCTATGTAGTGTACCATCTTCGTTACTATCTTTATAGACAAGTTTTACTATCTGGTTTATCTGACGGCATTGAGATCTTTAACAGAATAACAACCATAAAGAGTTCAGGAATTTGACCATCCTACTAAAAGAGATCTATAGTGAAGGGATTTTAACGTTTTGTCAACATGACGAGGGGCGTGATTATCATTTTGATGTGAGACTTTCTCATCACATGAAACATTACACCGTATTCTCATGCTGCTCTACCGTTTGTCAATATGTAATTGTGGATTATCGTTACAAATGTCTCCACAGTTCAGCTAAGCCTTTTAATTAACTTTCTCAGTTTTTATATAAGCCTACTCAGCGTAAAACGTGTGAATTGTGAAATCCAAACCTTTGTTGTGAATATTCCATTGATCCATTTTTCTCTATCCCATTAAAAAAAAATGTCTTTCATCCTTACTGGATAATTCGATATAGAATGCACCTGCTAAAAGTACACGTTTCTAACTTTGGTCATCTCGTTGTGTGTATTTCATTGTCCACTTAAAACCTTTCATCCTGTCACCTGTTGTCAGTGGTAGTTTTGTAGTGGCTATACACCCATTTGGATTACTTTGTACTAAATGTGTATCTTACTGTTGTCAATATTACCTTCATCCTTGTATTTCAGTGTGGATTAAACTGTCAACAGTTCCACGAAAAGCTTGCTATTTCTCTGTGCCAACCACATTGTAATTATCCTGTTAAAGACCGCCCTTCAGTTTCTGTTAAAGTTTGATCTCTACTGTCTACTGGTTCGTTATCAAGTGAAACTATCTTTCCTTCTATTTTATAACACACTACAATTGTAATCTGCTTTTTGTGAGATTATACAGGGTGTTCGGAAAGTCACTGTGCAGTTTTGAAAGCAGCGATAACAGCATTCATTCAGTCTATTTCAAGACTGTAACACGTCACAGTGTTATTATTCCTAACAAGTTAGTGTAGAATATTCTGTTTGTTCTCAACATTATTCGTACCTGTTCTTTCGTTATTTAAAACGTTAATGTTGAACTTTGACTTCGTCAACTTCTTTCAAACTCAGCGGGAGAAAAGAATACCATAAACAGGAGACAGAGATAAACGGATGGACAGACACCACTGCTCACGATGTGAATAAAACAAGTAGTAAATAATGTTCTCTGTCCAATCATATTCAAATATTCTCTACAGCTGCTTTCAAAGCTGGCTTTCACTGCTTGGTGTTGAGGTCGAATTCTGTAATATCATAGAAGGGTAAGGTAAAACATCTGTAGAAACTAAACCACTAAGACAATTGTACGAAAAAACGATGCTTGAGTATTTAGTATGTCAAGAAATGAGAATTATTTAACAAATACAATAATAGGATTTGGGACTAGGAGTTAAAACAAGCGGTACATTGTATACTGGGTAATTTCATCAAACTTCACATGAACAAACATAAAAGTCTGGATTGGTTTCTCACTTCTTTGTGACTTACACTGAATAAATCTTACATAAAAAAGTCTAAAGTATATCTAAGTAAAACTGTTTGTACATATTTATAATTATTATATTTATTTAAAGTTGTATGTTGTTCAGAGATATCAGTAAAGTAGTCAACCAGGAATGTACATTGTTCAGGTGTATAGGTAAATTAGTAACCAGGCATGTATGTTGTTCAAAGGTATCGGTAGTCAATCAGGTATGTACGTCATGCAGACGTATCAGTAAAGAAGACAACCAGGCTGACTGTTTCAATACTGTTGGTCTTCACTTTTACTGACTCTTTCAACACTCTTGGTCTTCAATTTCACTGAAAGTTTTATCACTGTTTAGTATGCTGCTGAGACATTCCTTTGCTGAAAACTCATGTTTGTAGTGTTCTGGTGAGACTTCTTGTTACTGGTAACTCATGTTTGAAGAGTTCTGGTGAGAATTCTTGTTTCTTATAACTCATGTTTCGTGTTCTCTGGTGGGACTTTTGGTTACTGAAAGCTCCTGTTTGTAGTGTTCTGGTGTGACTTGTGGGCAGTGAAATCTCATATTTGTTACGTTTTCGTGAGACTTCTGGTTACTTATAATTCATGTTTGGGGCTCTCTGGTGGGACTTCTGGTAACTGAAAACTCATATTTTTAGTGTTCTGGTGAGACAAAAGGTAAGGAGGTATACAGTGAAGGATCAGGAATAGGCAGGATAACTGTGTGCTGAGCAGCTGAACTAAACTCAATTGGTCAGTTTTCCAAACATGCCACAAATATTCCAAAGTCTCTAAATCCAGATAATGCAAGTAAGAATAACTATAAGCTAGAATAAAAATGTAAGTGAAGTAAGTGTATTAAAGAGTTTTTGGTTTTCTATGTTTGATGTTTGTATAGAAAGTGTTCTACTAAGAGCCACTCAATAACATACCGTTACGTCACATGTTGATATATGAATGATAGTGTTATTAATTCCTAACAAGTTAGTGTAGAATATCCTGTTTGTTGTCAACATTATTCATACCTGTTCTACTGTTATTTAAAAAGTTAATGTTAATCTTTGCCTTCATCCGTAGCTTTTCACACTCAATAGGAGAAGTGACCGTCATAAACAGGAGACAGATGAACGGATGGATAGACACTACGGTTCACAATGTAAAACAAGTAATATATAATGCTCTCTGTCCAGTCACATTCAAACATTGTCTACAGCTACTTTCAAAGTCGATCTTCATTGTTTTTCTTCAGATAGAATTCTGCAGTATCATAAAATAGTAAGATAAAAAATCTGTAGTAAGTGAACCACTAAGAAAACAGTACGATAAACAAGACATAAGTAGTTTGTATGTTAAGTAATAAAAAAGTTGTTAACAAATACAACCATAGGCTTTTGGATTTGGAGTTAAAAAGTAACAGGTAAATTGTCCACTTTTAACAAACACATCCATAGGCTTTGGCATCAGGGGTTAAAAAACAATAGGCAAATTGTCTGCTGGAGAAACTCATCACATTTACATGTTAACAAACATGAAAGTCTGGATTGGTTTCTCACTTCTTTGTGACTTACACTCAGTAAGTGTTACAAAATTATAAAGTATATCTGAGTAAAACTGTTCTTACAGATTTATAATTATTTTTTACTTAAAGTTTAAAATTTGATATGTGTGTGTGCATTCATAGCCAGGAAGATGCTAACAAGTTGTGGACGGATAAAAAACAGGTGTATTAAAAGATCAAAAGGTTAAAAAAAGATACAGAGAAATAGGTGATTGGTAAAGACTTTTTATAACTCACAAATTATGTGTTAGCTCCAGATTAGTTTTAACCCCATGTCATACACACAAGATTACTTCTGACTAAACACATTTGAATTTCTCTTTGTTCACGGCATGTATATATGTTTATTCCTATGAAGACCGTGTAGACTAATATACTAACAAAACCAAACTCCTTCTCACATTCAAAAATAGCAGAGTAATCTTAAGACCACATAATTTTTTAACGTCAGTGCAATACCTTAATAAGATTGGAGTTTCGTAGAACACGTAATGACGAAAGGAAGAACTTGTAAACTGTTCTCAGAAAAAGTAATATACTCTCAAAAAAAATTAGATTAATGTCGTAGTTGTATGATCAATGTGGTTTTTTACTCTTTCGATGTCTAGACCACGCATTATCACGTGATTAAGGCGCTAGACTCACAGTTTGCGAGCAGCTGGTTCGAATCCTTTTCCCACCAAACGTGCTCGCACCTGTGAAGTTTCATACATATCCGTGATTTCATGGCAGATAATTTCACACACAACAAATGGTCAAATGCAAATTTCTTATTGAACACTCTTTTAATACAGAAAGTTTTGACAGAACTATAGAAAAACAATCGAATATCTATGAAAGGCTCAAACGCCTGATCGTTCTTGCCAGGACATCTACAACACAGTTTGGTTCAACTTCAATATCACGGTGAATGTATAATGAGGCCAGGCCATTCAATCGATCTTCAGTGGTGGTATTTCTCAAATACGTTTTGAGTCTTCTGAGAGTTGAAAACGAACGCTCCACTGAGCTCGTTGACACAGGCAGCGTGGCAAATACTTTCAACAGTCTAGAAATGATTGGGAACATTTCTGCATTGCACATTGCACATGCATCTATGACAATTTTTTGGTCTGTTGTTCGCAAATGATTTGTACCAAACCCTATGTTCACTTACTGCAGCTAGTAAAGTGCTGTCAATGACAGCCTTGTATATATTGACCAATTCTTTAATTTGGTCACATTGTTGTGCTATAGGTTCTGACCGTTCTGTAGGAGATCGTGAAAGTAGTAGACACATGAAGTTTGTAAGGAGAGTTTTGTGACTGGACAGTGATCAAGAAAGTGATCAACAAATGGTACAAATACAATAATACGAAAGTACTCCTCAGGGCTAGTGGTTTGTGGGTTAGCACGGTACATCTGTCTTTCAGCCTGCCTTGGCATTATGATGTCAATTTGAAGCTCACTACACACAGTTTGAGCCTCACAGAAAATGTTGTTAAATTCATTCACAGTATTATTTCTGAGTGAACGGATTAAATCTTCAACTATTTCTGCGTGATGCATCGCAGCACCTAAATCAATGTTCTGTTGCTGCAGTAAGTTGCACAGAGGTAAACTAAAGGAAAACAATTTAACAATAGTAAGTAGAGTGATGATGAATTCTGGCTGTGTTATAGAACACAACAATTGATTTGCTTGCGTGGCAGAAACTCTGTCTTGCCAACCTGATATTGTCTCAAAGACATTTTCAACTGCATGGATTAATTCTAGAAAGATAATGAATGAATCATGCCTCTCGCCCCATCGGGAGAGATAGAGACCTTTCAAACTTTTTTTCGATTCAAGTGCTTTATTCTACACCGAAAAGGCCAAAACGTGCTTTCGTTTGGGTGTATTGAGAAAGTTTTCAATGCTGGAAATTACTCCTTGCAATTTCGAACAGGAACCTCTTTACAAGCATCAGAAATTGCCAAGTTTAGGGAATGGACACTGCAGTGTACATAGGGTGCAAGTTAGAATTATTAGTTATGTGTCTCTCGACACCATTGAATTTCCACTCATAGAGGTAGCACCGTTGTACCCTTGTCCTCGCAGGTAAGCCATGTCAGTACCATATTTTGTCAAATCGGTTATAATAACATCAGCCAAGTTTCTGCCTCTCATTGCAACAAAGTTGTCATTGGCATGCAAATATCTAACACACAGCGAAAATTGTTCAATGCCTGAAATATCTGTTGTTTCATCAGCTAATATTGAGAAACACTTTGGAGCATTAATCCTGTTGACAAAAGCATCAATAACATGAGTATTACAGGCATTGATGATTTCATTTTGAGTTTGAGGACTCAGGTACGTAGCATTCCTCTTTGTACTTCTAAAGCTTGCTGAATGTTTGACATCATCCTTTGCCTTGTAGGGCAAAATTGCCGGTTCTGTTCAATTTCTTGCTTGTAAGTTGCATTAAGCTGCAAGTGCACAGTTGAATTTTTGTTTACGACCTGTAGAAAATTGTTAGCTTTTTCTTTGCTGTCTTGATGGTACTGTTTCAATTCACATGCCTCGAAGTCTTAAACAGCCTTCTTCCAGTTTGTGTATGGAAATTTCACTAGTTGTCCCAATTTCTGGCTTCCAACACCAGCACCATCAGGAGCAAAAAGACATCAGTACCTTCAGAAAGCACCTTTAGCACGTTGGCTGTAGAGTTTCCATCTCCACTGTGAAAGCCAACGATGCAGAGTGTTTGCATGATTTTTAATACAAAATTAATAAAACGAGGAGTCGACTTACCTGTTTACCAATGCTGAAATAATCAGAAATCTAATTTCCAATGTCCCAGACTGGACCTGAGGTGGTAGTGGCAGCACTGGTAGAAGGCCACGGTGATGACTCTGACAATTCAGATTCAACCTGATTAGCTGCAGCAGATTGATCAGGTTCAGCCTCATGAATGGGTTT